>NW_026114716.1:0-52797 GCF_025201925.1 Gopherus flavomarginatus | reverse complement strand
CAGGAAAAAAGTGTCATCAGCTTCCGTGACACTGGAAGGAGATGAGGTGACTCAAAGATTCCCTCCTTCTCCTTCACTGCAGAACTGTTACCTTTTGCCTGGGCCATGCAGAGTTTATGTTCATCACATTCAATCCATCCACTTCTCAAAGTGTCATGTGATGAAGCATTCCCTGTTGTCTGTGCTTGCAGATGATGGTTTTTACTACTTTAATTCTATATCAGAATCGCTGTGACGGGAGATGAGTGTCAAAAGTCCTGGGAGGGGAATCAATGGATTCCAAATAGAGTGTGATCATTTAGAGTTTAAATCCCAGCTTCATCTATGTAAAGCCATTCTGGGAAGAGGGCTGTTTTTCCCTTATTATGGGGATGCTAGAATACTAAAAAATTGTAAATAAACATAACTGACTATGGAGACAGGGATGAGGGAAGCAGCTTTGAATGGATCAGAGGACAATGTGGTGGAAGAATCTCTTGTCCGGTTCTGAATTAATCAGATGTAACCTGCCTCCGGAATTTCACTTGACACTTTCTTTCTAATGTATGCTCTCTCTGTATGTGGGTTTCTATCTTTCCTGAAGGCTGTGTTTGGTCACCCAATTGGATATTAGTTCATTTTGATAGGATGTAGCTCAGATTATTGAAGAATTTAAGACAATGACCCTTTGCTAAGTTCGCATTTATGATTTCAGCTTTGCTTTTTCCCCATCCCTCCATGATGGACATGGGAGAGAAAGTTGAAGTGCAGTTCTATCAACAGGAGTGAACTCTCTAATTTACTGGACAGGCTAACAAAGAAACAGCAGTGATTTAAAATCTCAACTCAGAAATGGTGAACAACAGCACAACCCCAACTAACTGAAGGAAGTGCATATGATCACAGTGTATTTCAGTTGTTTAAGGCAATATTGTCTCGATGATCTGTGGGAAGAGAATTCCATGGTAAGTGATTTTGAACTAGGCAAAATGCTCATGTGTTTGGTTCCCAAAGCTTTTGTAACCCAGGCCCTACAGAAGATCTCTCCTAGCTAATCCTATGCTATGGGAAATGCAGCCGTTCATGACACAGATGTTGGGGAAGTAGAAGTGGAGTTCTTGTCGAATTTATCCTTTGTAGGTTCTAAAGATGTGTATAAAATAAAACCAGTGTTGAAAATGTAATATCTTCAGAAAAATGCCCATTTTTAATAGAATCTCCAGCTGTGGTAACTAACGAAGATTCTGATCCAGGCCTGTATCCAGTCCCTTTCCTGGACCTGTGCCACTGAATTAAAGAAAAACTAGGTATGTTTCAAGAAGCCATTCCTCATTAACACTGCTGAGATTTTAAGTGGTTTTGTAAAGGATTCTACTTCAGAGAAGTGTAAATTTCCCCTATCCAAGACCAAGGATTTGGAAAGAGCTGAGGTTGAAAGAGTCCACACTCAGTTCTTGGTTTCCACCCCAGTAAAGGAAGCTATGGTGACCCAAGGAAAATTGTTTGTACAACTCCACTTCCTACTTCAGTGTCCCTGATTACACTTCCAAAGTATGCCAGGGTTAGACTGAGAAGAGTCATCCTTCACTGTTTGGATGCAAAGAGAGAGTGCTTCATAGGACATTCCTTCCCTGTGGATCCCAAACTGGCTGCCTGGCTGGGGAACAAGGACTTTCAGGCTGTAGAAATGATGGTAACCAATGAGGCAACGAATTTGTCAGCCTCCAATTTCAGACTTCTGGATACTCGCATGTTGAGTCCTGATACTATGGCTTTGTGTCTGACGCTGTGGCTACACAATTAAGCTGATGTTGGCACAGCTGCACCAATGTAGCTGCGCTGCTGTAGCACTGCTATTACAGATGCTCTAAGCCCAGTGGGAGAGATTTCTCCCATCGGACTTGATTAGTCCAGCCCCCGCAAGCAGCGGTGGCTTTGTTGGCAGGAGAAGCTCTCCCGCTCATGTAGCACTATCTACACAGGGGGTTAGGGCTGTGTAACTACGTTGCTCAGCTGTGTGGATTTTTCACACCCCTAAGCAATATAGTTATCCCAATAAATGTCTTTAGTGTAGACCAGAGAGGTTTCTCTTGTGCTTTATGCATTTACATTACTTCTCTACCTCCTCCTACTTTGAAAGATTAGAAAGTGTGAAAAGAGAAGTATTTTTCTCCATGATGCAAAGATTCCGATATAGAAGACCCCTTCTACCAACACGTATGGCAGAAGATCCTGAGATATATGAACTCACAGAAGTGGTTGGGTCCTACATTGGGACAAACCACAATAAGAATCAGGGTTCAGTTGTTGGCAATGGGGATTAAAAGAAAAGTAACATATGACAACAATTTGTGATCTTTGAATATGTTGTTGTTACCAATTAAAATGAAATTATAGGTGAAGTTATTGGTTAAAGAGTAAGAGACTGTGTGATAATCTAAATTGTTTTGGAAAACTGAAAGTTGTCTTGTTTTTGTTAGTCATACAGAAAATGATGGCTAATCTTGAAAAGTTAATTTGATTTAATTTACCCTGGTTCCTCAACTGTTGCTACAGCTCTAGTAGTCATCAATCCAAAGACCAAGAGAAATGGAGAGTTCCAACCATTGTCCTTTTAGTATCTTATTGTTCCTCTCTCTGTTTTTTGTGCTGGCCTTTCTCTTCTATCATTTTCTGCCTTTGTTTAGTTGATAAAAGTTGGTATCCGTCACTCACATGTGTTTGTTTAAATCTCTATCCGTTAAATAATTTTTTTGCTTGTTCAATAACTGTACTCAAGTGCTGCGTGAGATACTAGTTTTACTGTGGACCCTTGCTACTGTGTCTTGGGATACTTCAGTAAGAGAGGATCTGGGATTTCACCAAATATCTGGTGGACACACTGAAGGAACTCAGGGGTTAGGGTGGCTGCTGTAACTCAGAGGAGGGTCCTTGAGTTCCAGCAGGCTGGTGAGTTTGGTCACTAACATCCAGCTGCCAAATGCAAAACTCCCTCTTCCTTGTGGCAGATGGCAACAAGGAGACTCACAGTCCACAGTACCCTGAGAAAGGTCACAGTTTGTCTCTATGTTGATCCACCTGTCAAATTCGCACAGGGAAAGCTCCCAATAGCACAAAAGTCTGCCCTATGAAATCATGGAACATGTGCACTTCGCTCTGTGAAAGCATGTAAAGAATCCAAGCGCTGGAGGACAGGGTTTGGGTCCAGAGTGATCTAGACAAATTGGAGGATTGGGCCAAAAGAAATCTGAGGAAGTTCAACAAGGAGAAGTGCAGAGTCCTGCACTTAGGACGGAAGAATCCTATGCACTGCCACAGGCTGGGGACTGACTGAGTGAGGGGGGATTTGATAGCAGCCTTCCACTACCTGAAAGAGCAGGATTGTGGACTCTCTCCTAGCCACTTTTGTTGGGCTGGGCAGGCAGCCTGGAAGCCTTTCTAGAAGAGAATTGGGAACTGAGTTAGAAAAACCAATGTGGAAACCAGAACCTCAAGTTTAGACTCATTTGTTTATAATATTAAATCTTCAATTCTAGTGTCACGGTCAATACAATTGCTTCTGCCTGATAGTTGCCCAAAGGGAAACTTAACTTCTCTGCAAAGGGAGTGGAGAGAAAACACTTTTCAGAGGCCAAGAGAGACAAGGCGAGTGAGGGTAAGAGCTTGTAGAGGACCAACCTCTGTTGGTGAAAGAGACAAGCTTTGGAGCTAACCCAGCACCCTGCTTCAGTTTTGTGTAGCCTGAAAGGTCGTCTCTTTCCTAAACAGCAGTTAGAACATAAGAACAACCATACTGAGTCAGACCAGTTCATCTAGCCCACTGTCCAGTCTTCTGAAAATGACCAATGTCAGGCGCCCCCCAGAGGACCCATGGGACCAACATGGATACAACAACACCCCAACCAAGGTTAAAAGTCAATGCACGTGGGAGAAGCATCTTGTGTTTCATTCCTTATGTGCTAGTCCCATTGTGTTGCCATCTCCTTTTCTTTCTTTCTGTTAAAAGCTTTGGTGTTTTGCACAGAAACATTATTTCCCCAGCAGAGACCCAGGAGTGGTGGCTGCATTCCGGTACCAAACAGTCACTAGAAGGGGGCAGACAAAGGCCTTTAGGACGAGGCATCCCTCACTGTCAAAAAATCATCTCGCTCCTGCAGGTGACTGGCAGCCTGAATTTGTTCCTTATCCTCTCAGAGTCTGGGGAGCTAGAATCAGAACTACCCAGCCCCTCCATATGTAGCAGGAACAAACATAAACCTTGTCTTTAAAACAAGCTGTTCCCTTCCTTCTCAGGGAAGATTTTTCTATGAGTGAAGTTGAGTTTCAGTTCCCCTCTCCTGGGGTGGGGCCAGCTCCCAGTGAGCTCTGATTTCACCTTTGCCCCTTTCAATCACTCTGGGATCCGAACTCTGCTCCCTGCCGTCAGGCAACTTTCAGCCCATCCACCTTGCTCATTAATTCCATGGTCATATATCACCCCCTTTGCCAGCACACAGAGCCTGCAGGAAAGCTACTCATACTAGATGCATTGGTGCTATAGTGTTGTGCATAGGTGCTGTCCAAACAGTTGGTCTGGGTTTGAGTTCCAGCCAGTGCAATAATGGCTTTTCGTCTTCTGTCTCCTCGTCTGGAAGTGGTTTAATTTCAGTCACATTGTGTTACAATCACATCCATAGAATGAGACAATAAGTGTGTAAAAGTCCAGCAGGTCATACACGAAGGAGGCACACAAGGGGCTGGAATGTTTTCATCTGAGAAAGACAGAACACTTGGAAACCTGCAGCTCCCATCCCCTGGCCTTCCGTGTTATGATTCCAGCTGTGTGAGCTGTTTGTATGATGTTTTGGCATGATGGGGAAATAAAGTATTGAGTCAGTTTTTGCTCCTGCAGATTCCTTTGCAGTTACAATTATAATGACATGAACAAAAGGGAGGCAAAATAAAAATAATCCCCAAATTGCAATACAGGTGGGGAAAGAGAAGATCACGGTTAAGCCAAATACATCAAAATAAAAATACTAAAAGGGAAAGGGGGAAGAGATCAGGTCTGTGGAGATCCCCTTGATAATTGAACTCACATTGTTAGAATCAAAGTTCAGACTTGACACTGGAAAACCTGCAACTACCTGTCTCTCTGAACACCTGTGATGAACAAGATCGAGTTGGGACACCGGTTCTGCTTCAATCATGTATTGTCTCTCTGTTCTCTCTTTCTTCTCCCCACAATTCCTCGTATCCAATGTCTCTGCCTTTCTCCTCTTGTTCCCTCTCCCCCTGCCCTTTCCCAGTGGCAGCGACTCACAGGGCTTCTCCCCTGGTAGCTGGTGCTCATTATCAATCAAATAAATCAAAACACTTTCACCAGCAAGTGGGTTTAGCCCAGGACCCTCAGAGTCAGCAGCTGTTATACCCCCACTGAGCTCTCTGGTCAGGTGTCCTGGCACTGGAAGCCTCCTGTGTAGATTCTAAAATAGCAGGGGGCTGAAATATTGGACTGGACATGGTAGCTCCACCGTTATTTTATTGAATTGCTTCAAAACAGCAAGTATAGAAAGTCTCCTAAGTGTCAGGCTCTCTGCCATGGAAACAGCTGCCCCTGCTCTCCAGGAGTCTGTGTGTTCCACCCAGCAACGTACAAACCTGCTCCGAGCTGAAGGGGGGTCAGACAGTGACGGTAACGCAAATCTTCAGACAATTAACCCAAGTCCCTTCCTTTCTTGAACCCAGGACGTGCCAGTCACTTGTTAGCCATGGCGTTATCTTCATCTTCAAATACCTCTCAGGACATTTCACAGAGAGAGTGGAACCCCCCTCCATGGCTCCCTGTTAAGGCATTGTACCGTACCTGCCCCTGGACACTGTCTGGTTTTATACTCCTAGAGCTTTTTCTCTTCAAACCCCTTATCCCAATCTCTGGGCCACCGCCACATTTCAGAGTTTAGAATTTACTCTCATCACCCTCGTATGGCACTTTCCATGTGAATGAGACAAAGCAATGGGGGAAGCTCTGTGGCTAATGAAAACCGGTGTGTTGGGTGAGGCCTGAACTCATAACCTCAGCAGTGCGCCTCCATCACTAGCCAGTTGTATCCCTGTAGGTGCCTCATACACAAGCCTGGGAAGTAGGCAGTTAACTGTGTCTGTGATTAACAGAGTTGGTGGCTAATTGAAAGGCTGATGGTTCAAACCCAGGTGAAGATAGAGGTGTTTGGCTTTTTTGTGAAGAGAATCCAGTACATTTTATCAGGTAGGAAAATGTCTCAATTCTGGCCTAGCCTCATTGGGCAAGCATAAGGAGTAATTTCACCAGATGTGTTGGTGGTATAGCTGCCTTTTGAGCAGTTGACCTAGGTTCAATTCCCAGCCACCACACTGAGGTGCTGTTTTCTCAGCTGGAAACTAGTTTAATTTCCGTCACATTGTATCAGTTTATCAATGGAATGAGAGAATCAATGTCCTGCAGGTCATTAAACACCCAGTGAAGGAAGAAAGGGGCAGGACTATACAGTGAGCAGGTGGAGTCACCCTGGTATTACAATGTTTGGGGTTTTTTTTCTTTACTTCCCTCTCCCTTTTAGACTCAGAGCATTTAAGGTTAGAAGGGACCAGTGTGATCATCTAGTCTGACCTGCTGCACCTTGCGGGCCAAAAGAGCCCACTCACCCACTCCTGTAATAGACCCGGGAGGGGAGGCAGCTCTGTGCTCTGCCCCTACTCCAGGCAGCGCATGGAGGCCCTCTGCCCCCCTCCCACAATGGGTGTGCAGAGATGTGCTAGCAGCACTAAGGTGGCTCCCTGCCCACTCTGCCTCTGTCCCTCCGTGCCGCTTCCAGAAGTGTCTGGCATTTCCCAGCATCCCCTGGGGTGGGGGGGAGTGTCTCCATGTGCTGCCTCTGCCCCGAGAACCAACTCCACAGCTCCCATTGGCCAGGAACTGCAGCCAATGGTAGCTCTGGGGGCCGCACCTGCAGGTAGCGGCACATGGAGACTCACTGTCCCCGCTGACCTGAGAGCTGCTGTCACAGGGTTGTGTGTACTGGTCACTTCGGGAGTTGCAGTGCCCGAGGTAAGCACCACCCCCTCCTGCACCCCAACCCCCAAGCAGAAAGCCCGCACCCCACACCCAAATTTCCTCCCAGAGCTTTGCTTGTCTTCCTTTCACCCAGAACCATCCTTCCTCTCCTGGGTTGCAAGTAGCCATCCTTGGGAAGCCACGAGGCAGGCACAGGATCCTACCTCCCAGCAGCCAACTGCACCTCCCCAGACTTTGCAGAATGAATGGTGGCGCTCTACTAACCCCACTTAGCCGCACTGAGGGGCTTAGCTTCTGCCCTGCCTTCCTCAGCTCGACTTTCCTCTTTTGCCCCATTCTTGCCTCACTTCCTCCTTTGGCAAGTCACACAAAGGAGGCCAGCAGGAAGAGCTGGTCTCCACCAGCCAACCTCCCAGGGCAGAGGAGACCAAGCCACAAGGCTCCAAAAGGTGACTGACCCAGATCCTCTAACTTTCCTCTGCTGATGCCAAGGCTCTTTCTCAGCTCATTTCCCCAGCCTCTGTCCTGCAGGGGTTGGGTTTGTCACAGGTACATGCCAGTGGCAGGAGTAGGAACTTTGCTAGACAGCCAGGGAAGCTGGGAAAACTAAGCAATTTTGTTTCTGCCTGGTTTTGAACCAGGGACCTTTTGCGTGTTAGGCAAACGTGATAACCACTACACTACAGAAACTCTGTCAGAAGACTCTGCCCCTCCCTTCATAAGAGTATAAGAATGGCTATACTGGGTCAGACCAAAGGTCCATCCAGCCCAGTGTCCTGTCTGCCAACAGTGGCCAATGCCAGGTGCCCCAGAGGGCGTGAATCTAACAGGCAATGATCAAGTGAGCTCTCTCCTGCCATCCATCTCCATCCTCTGAGAAGCAGAGGCTAGGGACACCATTCCTTACCCATCCTGGCTAACAGCCATTCATGACTTAACTTCCATTAATTTATCTAGTTCTCTTTTAAACCCTCTTACAGTCCTAGCCTTCATAACCTCCTCAGGCAAGGAGTTCTACATGTTGACTGTGCACTGTGTGAAGAAGAACTTCCTTTTATTTGTTTAAAACCTGCTGTGCATTAATTTCATTTGGTGGCCCCTAGTTCTTATATTATGGGAACAAGTAAATAATTTTTCCTTATTCACTTTCTCCTCATCATTCATGATTGTATATACCTTTATCATATCCCCTCTTAGTCTCCTCTTTTCAAAAATGTAAAGTCCTAGTCTCTTTAATCTCTCCTCATATGGGACCCATTCCAAACCCTAATCATTTTAGTTGCCCTTCTCTGAACCTTTTCTAGTGCCAGTATATCTTTTTTGAAATGAGGAGACCACATCTATACGCAGTATTCAAGATGTGGGTGTACCATGGATTTATATAAGGGCAAATATTCTCTGTCTTATTCTCTATCCCTTTTTAAATGATTCCTAACATCCTGTTTGCTTTTTTGACTGCTGCTGAACACTGCATGGTCGTCTTCAGAGAACTATCCACGACGACTCCAAGATATCTTTCCTGATTAACTGTAACTAAATTAGCCCCCATCATATTGTATGTATAGTTGGGGTTATTTTTCCCAATGTGCATTACTTTACATTTATCCACATTACATCTCATTTGCCATTTTTTTGCTCAATCACTTAGTTTTGTGAGGTCTCTTTGAAAATCTTTCACAGTCTGCTTTGGTCTTAACTATCTTGAGCAGTTTAGTATCATCTGCAAACTTTGCCACCTCACTGTTTACCCCTTTCTCCAGATCATCTATGACTAAGTTGAATAGGATTGGTCCTAGGACTCACCATTGGGGAACACCACTAGTCACCCCTCTCCATTCTGAACACACCGATGGGCGAACCTGGAGAAAGTGATGGCAACCCTTCGATGGGTCAGCTGGCAGAGCAAAGGACTGGAGCCGGAACTCAGGAAGTCATCCTTATGTTGTCCTTCTGACTCCAGCTTGAAGGAGAGCTTCTTTTTCTTCCCCTTGCTGAGAAAGAGCAGGAGAAGAAAGAAAGATCAGGTGAGTCAACTCTTGCTTGGGAGCCACCCACTGAAAATGTAAAAACAAAAAAGTAAAGCCATAAAAGACTTCAAAGCCCACCAGGCCCAACCTCTCTTCTAATATGGCAGAAAAGCCACACGTCTCCTGTCTAGGTAGCGATATCCTATTGCCCCACAAGAAGTGGAAGGTCATCATGTTCAGCCTCAGCAGCACTCATGGAGCAGGGGGAAATACATGGCTGAGGAAATTCCCTGTAGACGAAAGATAGGTCTTGAGCATCACAGCTTTGTAGGTAATTACAATGTCTACTTACGCCACCGGCTGAGCCATTCCTCACAGGCCAGCAACTGCTTCTCCCAGTTTGCGTTCCTCACCATGTACCCAACTAAATGCTAGAAGGCCCAGCTCATCAACCTACCCACTCTTGCAGCCCTCCTCTTCCACCCTGACTGATAGGGAGGAGTATTAAGCCTCCCTCCCTTAGGCCTTTCAGCATTCCTGGGGAACACCAACACCGCCCAAGTGACTTTGGGCCAGTTGGTCAACCAATAGGGCTGCCTCCTAGGCCAGGCTGCAGCCCAGCTTCAGGACTCAGAGGAAATGGAGCTCCCATCCCTACCTACAGGACTCCAAGCACGACCAGCCTTCTGGATCAGACATCCCCTCTTGTGCTCAAGTCACAACAGCTAGCAGGCAAAAGGCAGGCTTTCATATCATTTGAGAGAGCAAGACAGAGCCTTGGAAGACCCAGCAGGATTAGGTCGCACAGGAATTGTCCTCAGATCCTACTGAGTCTTCAACTCAGATTGCAGGATTCAAAGTCCTGAGGGCTGCTCTTACACCATGGGACCAATAGGGAACCCCCAGATCTCTGCTGAGTTCTGGTGTGGATGACCCTGCGGGCGCAGCCCTGCATTTACTCACCAAGTTGGCATGTAACAGTTTGCTGCAACTCCCAGAGGCCTTTCTTAATCCAGACTGAGAGGCCAGTGGCCATGTGAGGAAATTGCCCCTTCCATCCTAGGCAGTACATGGCCCTTTCTAGGAAAGACCAAGTCCTGGAGGAAAAATGACTGTTGTGAAATAACATCCTGAGGAGATGCCTTTTTCAGTTGTTGGAGGAGTACCATATGGGGAAATGCTCCCTTTTCACCTGACCAGGAATTTGAACCCTGGACCGTCAGATTAAAAGTCTGATGCTTTACCAACTGAGCTAGCCAGGCTCATGGAAAAAAGGGCAAGTTTGATGCAGAAGAGAAACTAGTCAAGAAAAAGAGGGCAGAAAATTTGCTACTCTTGCTTCTTTAGCAGCCCTAGGCCCATCTTGCTTCTCCATGTGGCACCCAGAGACATTCTTCTTTTTTTAGTTAAATATCAGATCCAGGAGAAAACACAGTTATACAAAGCAAAATAAAATTGACCTGTCTCATGCAGTGCTACATTGACCTCTATTCAGACTGAGCCTAAGGGAGGGCCTTGCTTTGGGATCAAACATGCCCTCTCGTGCGAGTGACAACAGCTAGCAGGCAAGAGACAGGCTACCATGTCATTGAAGAGAGCAAGAGGAAGCTTTGGAAATCCCAGAATAATTAGCTGGCAATGAAAGGACCCCACAATTCTACAGGGGCTTGAACTTTGATTTCAGGATTCACAGCTCTGAATACCAGCCCTTACACCATGGGACCAGCCAAGAGAGTTTGACTTCTGGCATGAAAGACTCTGTGGGGACAATTTTTTCTCTCAGGGAATACCCAGTGGGAATATGCCTTTCTGGCCAGCCCTACATTTACTCAAAAAAATCAGCACACAGCACTTTGTTACAGGCCCAGAGGCCTTTCTTCCTCCAGACTGTAATGCCAGTGGACAGGTGAGGAAGTAGCACTTTCAGTCCCAAGCAGTAAAGAGCCCTTCCTAGGAAAGGCCAAGTTCTGAAAAGGAAAAACTGAAGTCAAAGAGAGTCCTCAAGAGATGCCTTCTGAAAATCTTGGGGAATTGTCCTTCTACCTGACCAGAGACTTGAACCCTGGACCCTCAGATTAAAAGTCTGACGCTCTACCAACTGAGCAAATTTGATGCTGAAAAGAAACTGCTCAGAAAATGAGGGCAGAAAACAATACAGAAAACCTGATGCTTTCACTCTCTTAGCAGTCCTAGCCCCAGCCTGCTCCTCCCTGAGGCCTTATTCTTTTTTTAGTTAAATAGCAAATCCAGGAGAAAACACAGTTATACAAAGCAAAACGAAATCACAAACAGAAATGTCATTGGAAATACAAAAATTAAAAAGGAAAACGCAATTCCCATCACTTTATCATGTCTGGGCCATTCCTGTATCGAGAGCACCTGCTAAGGGCCCTGCGTGCTTACGAGAAACCTGGAGAAACTCATACCACAGCCTGAACATGAAACTCAACTGCTCCCAGGTGCTGCAGTAAAACCCTTTCCCTGCTATGACGTTGCACTCCATATGATTTTATTAAAATATGCTAATGAGTGTGAATATAATGTAACTGGAATATGCTTTATGCATGTAAGGTAGCATTACAAAGTTTATAATCGACTGTGTGTGTTCATCGTATGTGTATGAACCGATCATTCTTGTATCTGAAACTAGAAATATGAACAATAACTCTGAGGTCTTGTTGTAATGATGCAAAGTGTGGGCCACTAATAGTGGTTTGGACTCTTGATGGCTCCCATTAACCAGGACAATTGACTGTAGATGGCTCTGTCCTGCACCATCTGTGAGTCAGGCCAGGAAAAATGAAGGCTTGGGGTCTCACAGGACATGTGAGCATGTCACCTGGTACAGGAATCCATCTTAAACCTGGGGCTTTTCCCCAGGAGAGAGACAAAAAATTCCTGCCTTGTACCAAAGTTATGTAAGGGGGTAGAACAGAAGAAAGGTGGCTGCAGTCATAAGAAATCCCCTAGCTACCACCTGAGCTGGAACAAGGATTATGCCAGGTGAAAAGATTGGGCCCAGACTAGAAATAAGCCTAGTCTGCAAAAGAAGCTCATTGGAAGATCTCTGAGGGTGAGATTTTATCTGTATTGAGTTTCATATTGTATTAGGTTTAGACTTGCATGTTTTTGATATATTTTGCTCTATGGAGAATACAAACTCTATAGAGAAGGAAAAGTTAATGCCTTAGAAGATTCTGTGTGTGTGTGTGTTAGATGGATGCGAAGGTGTCTAGAAAACACTCTCCTGTAGTCTCTTTTCTCTGATTTCCTTTAGAAAATTTGAAGCAGGGAGCAAAAACCATTGTCTTCTGACAGGTTTGAACTCAAAGCCTTCAGATTATGAGACTGAGACACTACCAGCTGTGCTAAGAAGGCTTGGAAAAGATTTAGACTCAATGCATATAGAATCCTTCTGCAGCCGTGACCGAGCCAGGAGTGCACTGGAAGAAGCAGGGGGATATGGTGCCCAGACACCTTTCCTGGCAGCTAATAGATCAATTTTCCCTGACAGTGAACAATCTACTGGAATTCATGGCAGCAGAGGGTGGATATTTCCAAGCTGAGCATCAGCTTCCACATTTCAGAACTTATTCTCCTTTTCCTAGTACGGTACTTTCCATGTGAATTGGGCAATACAAGTTGGGGAAGCTACAGGGGTAATAGAAACCAGTATTTAAGGTAAGGTTTGAACTCATAAGCCCAGCAGTAGCCCCTTTTGCACTAACCAGTAGCATCACTGCAGTTGCTTCTTAGGCAAAGCTGGGAAGCAGACAATTATCAGTCTCTGTGGTTCACACCTTTGCCTGATAATTGCAAGGCTGCTGGTTCACACCTAACTAAAGATGCGACTTTTCAGCCATGAGACTCCAGGATATTTTAACAGGAAGAAAATCTCCTCATTTCTGGTTTAGCCCCATTTTACCCCTTCTGCCTGTCTTCTCCCCCACACGATCTCTTTCCTTCCCCATTGGGGCCATACAGAGAGGAGCCCCAGTCACTGAGAAGTTCCCTTTTCTCCTTCGCAGAGGGCTTTAACGCCCCTTATCTCACTCAGGCTCACAAGCACCCAGAGTTCAAGAACTGTCCCTGTTCCCATTGGACAGATGAGGGGAGCCTGAGGTCCAGAGAAGGGAAGTGACTTACCCAAGGGCCTACAAAGCAAAGCGGTGGCAGAGCCATAAAGAAAAGCCACCAGTTCCAACTCCTGTTCTAATGGACAACAAACCCCCCAGAGGCAGGGATAGAGCCCAGGAATCGAGATGGTGGGGAAATGTCATTCCAACCGTTTCTGTCAGAAAATCCCATTCAGACTAAACCAGTTTGTTTCTCGAAATCATAACAAGTGGGATAAAAGTTCTTTGCTAAAATATTTTGTTGCAAAACAAAAGCATCTCCTGTCTGTCACAGTGTGCTAAATTGTCTTGTCGCACACAAGAGGAGACACTTAGATCTCAAACATTAGATAAGATGCTTCAGTCTGAGGTAAGTCACTGCTGCTCTTAACAATTTAAAAATAAAAACATACAAATCAAATAGACTATTTCAGCTATTCTATTATGTGTTAATCTGCTCTGAGTAAACGTGATAGGACACCTCATACTATGCCCTACTCCGAGTGACACTCTCAAATGGATCCCCATCCTCCGCCCACTGTGAGGTAGGTAGGAGCAGATCATTATTATCTCTACTTGAAAAAGGGAGAAGGTAAGGCTGAAAAAGGAGAATGGACTTGTCTTATGTCACACAGCAAGTCAGTGGCAGAGTTGGGAATTGGACCCAAGAGCCCTGATTTTCAAACTTACCATCGGAACTTGAATTTCAGACATTGAATGACCTGAATAAAGTGCTCTCAGATGAGCTCCAGACCAACAACAGTGCACAGTAATTATTCAGCAAGTATTTGAGGAGAACTGCAATGAACTGCTCAGAATCATGAACTGCTCAGAGACAATTAATGCAGAGAAGCAGCAAAATTTGTCAAACATAGAACTGGTTCTGACTTATTTCCTTGATCTTAAAAGAGAACAACAAGGACCTGAGTCTCCTCCCTGCCAATCAGGGTAGAGCTTGAGGAGGGAAGGCTGAGGGTTCTCAACAGAGAGCACAAAGGATGGGCCAGGTCACCAGTGGGGATCACTGTCAGAGCACTATTTCAGCCCCAGAGTTTTGGATGGACCACCCACAGTGGGAGCTGCAGAGCACTCCCCTGCAACACACACACACACACACACACACACACACACACACACACACACACACACACACACACACAGACACCCTGGTGTTGGGAGGGGAACAGGAGAAAGGACAAAAGAAGCAAGAGACAAAGAGAAATGAGGGAGGGATGGATGGAGGGAAAGGTGAAACAAAAAGGACAAACCCTAATGTCCCCAGTGATTCGAAGGGACAAAATCCCAGGCGTGGAATAAAATTCTGCCTCCTTAAGCTCGTGTTTTCAATGCCTAGAATTCAACTCTCACCAGATGGATCAGACTGAACAGGTTTCAGACCTCCAGGAGGCTCTTGCCTTCTAAACAGGGATGGCTGTTTTCTAGTAAAATCACTACAAGGGAAGGAGAAAACTCGAAAGAGGTTCCTCCTGGCACTCACATCCGTGAACCCGAATACTCTGTCAGTCCTCAAGGAGACCTGGAGAAAGAGACTTGCTGAAGCAAAGCCACAGGGGTCTCTGAGGTTTCCCTGGCCCCTCGCCTCTGTCCTGCCTGGATGATGTCAGCATCTCTCTGTGAGGTCACCACCTCCCCACCACCTTTGACCGATAGTCTGAGGTGCTGAAAAAGGCCTTTGTGATGTCACTGCCACACCCCTCCCTTGCTGTGTTAATGTCCTGCCCCTGGACAGGCTCTTTGCAGGTTTAAGCTACTCCCTGTGGATCACCCCACTCAAGGAGCGTTCGTTCTAGGAAGCAAGCCGGCTAGACAGGAAAATATCAGACGCTGCTGCCAATGCTACACTCAGTTTTTCAGAAATTAGTCGACTTTATGGCCAGAAGAGACCATTAGAGCTTCTAATCTGACCCCCTGCATATCGCAGGCCTCCTGTATGACAAAAGAGCTACTTTGGAGGCAAACATATTCCAGAAAGGCATCTAGTCTTCATTAAATGACATCAGGAGATGGCAAATCCAGCACTTTCCTTGGTAGCCTGTTCCTGTGGTGAATCATCCTCGCTGTTGAATATTTGTGCCTTAGTTGTAATATGAATTTGTCTCTTTTTACCTTCCAGCCGTTGGGTCTTGTTATGCCTTTCTCTGCTCAATTAAAAAGCCCTCTAACACCCAATATTTTCTCTCCATTAAGGCCCTTCAACACTTCAGTGAAGTCACCTTTCAATCTTCTTTTCATAAGCTAAACAGACTGAGCTCTTTCAATAGCTTACTAGAAGGCATTTTTCTCCAGCCCTCAGAACATTTGGTGGCTTTTTGCTGCCCCAGCTCCAATTTCACATCATCTTTTTCAACCGAGGACACCAGAACTGGAGGCAGCATTCCAATATCAGTCTCACTGATACCATGTCACCTCCTGTGACATTAATGACTTAATCTGTAACTGTATAGATCACCATTGCCACCACTGTTCTATATTTGCAGCCAATATTATAGAAAAGTGGCCACGTAAGGGGTCTGTGAAGAGGTTCTGATTGACTGATTATAATGATGCTATCTCTAGATGTGTATCATTTTTGTAGTTGACGTTATGAATATTGGTTCTATGCTGTCCATATTTCAAACTCGTGCTCTGCTTCTGGGGAACACTCAAGACAAGTTGGTGTCAGTTCTGCCTAGCCTGCTTGATGGCCCACTAAGGACCATCAGTTATACAATCGATCCATTGAGAGAAGGCAGATACACCTTGTGACTCATCAAGGTATGCAGGGACCTGCCTGTGGACAGAACTCAAAGGTTTTTCTATGCCACGTGCTGGATAGAGTGTCCTTGGGACAAAGAAAGCAAAGACCACGTGGCAAGAGACTATAAAAGGCTGATGCCTCAACTCCATCTTGTCTTCAGTCCTGCTTCATACCTCTGGAGGGACTTTGCTACAAACAAGCTTCAGCTCTGTACAAAGGACTGAATGCCCCATCCCAGTTGTGGATGGACTCCAGAGACTTGATTTGAACCTGCAGTTTATTCCATAGCTGCTATAGGCCTGAACCAAGAGCTTTGCCATTACTTCATGTGAAGGATTAAAAATCTATTTGCTCTTTATGTAGCAACCTGGTGCATGGATTGTGCCAGCTCTTTTCCAGACTCAAAGTCCAGAGTATGGTCAAGGACCAGAGGCCTAGCAAATAGTGATAAGCTAAGAGAAAGCTGGGGTAAACAGAAAGCCTTGCTTGCTAAGATAGGCCTGGTCAGCAAATTGCCAGGTGTTGGAGCTAAGAACTAAAGAATTGTGTCTTATTCAGAGATGCAGATTGAACAAAGAATCCCTGTTCCTATTGTGTTTGTTTCTTCTGTAGGGAGACGTTCTTCCCAGAGATCCAGTCTTGAGTTTATGAAAAGTTGTCACATGTCAGTATAAGATATGTCATCCTTCCACGTCCCTTCCCAGGGACCAATGCCTGCCTTTAGACACACAGAAAATCTTTATTGCCATATACTTTCACTGTTTCTTTGCTTTAACCCCTAGGAATGTACCTGTTGGACAATCAAAGGAGTTGCTCCATTCCTATGGACCCCAAATCAGAATTCAACATAGATATTTTATACTAACAACATTTTATCAAAGTACTAATGAAATGTTAACTTGCTAACTTGAGACCATGGGTGGAGACATTATGTAATCTGTTAACTATTGGCTAATGTGCTTATCTTGTCTTGCTGCAAAACCTATCCCGGGGTGTGGAACTGCCTACCCTGTTACTTTCCCCTGCTTGTGAAAAATCTATATATTCTATTGTAATTAATTAATTAACAATGTCTCTGAGCCTAATAAGCAAGGTGACACTCCGCCAGCACTGTGTGTAATAAACTCCTATTTTTGACCTCACATGGTGTAGATTTCTGTCTTTCTCGGACACCTGCTGAATAAAGAGAAGATTCAGGGTCCAGCCTGGCTGAATGTGTGTCCTCTCCTCACAGCTTGGTGATCTTTTGAGGAAATGGAGAAGACTGCCTTTGCCTAGCTGTACATTGCTTGCAAAAGAAACAGGTCTTTTTGGTGACAAGTGTTGAAAGGATGCACTAGACAAATGTGGAGACAGGAAAAATGTCCCCCAACTGGACTGGCATCTGTGGATGCTGAAGTCACAACACAGAACACTAAACACTATTTGAGAACGGCTGGTGTCAGAAGAGTCTCTAACAAGGCCTCTTCCCCCCAGCAGGGGCCTCTCTGTGCACAGAACTCCTGGTAGCGTGATGGCTGCAGGCAGTGGAGAGCTCTGTTTTGGCATCTCTTTGCCTGTTTTGTGGTCAGCATCTGCAGTGGCTGTTAAAAGGTCTCTAGATAGTGACCTTTGGGAAGAGCTGGCTGAAGAGCCTTCCTACTAACCAGGAGAGCCTGGCTTGGCCTGCCAGTTCTTCCTTGCTGAACCTAGTGTGTCTGTTGGCTCCTTTTTTGTATCTCATTTCAAAAAAAGAAAAGACCTGTCAGCAGAATCCTTCTAAGTGCTTGTTCAAGACAGAGAGAGCCTTCCTTGCGGCTAAGTCTTGGTGCCATGGGGCATGCCTCATTGCTGTGGTGCCTCTTGCTGGCCATCCTGGTAATAAGTTCTGGTTCACTGGTGCACCTTCATCTAGTGGCATCTGGCTGCATCTGTTTTAACATTAGGACCCATGTCGCTCTCAGGACTTCAGTGTCCTCTTATGGACACAGCCCTCTGGCTGTGCCCCACTCAGCTCTCTCCCCCATTCCCGGGGGCAGCTGTTCTCTACCCGGACACTTGCCTCAGTCGCTGGCTGCAGTCCAGGGTGTAGCCACCCGTGTCAGCCACTACGGAGGCAAAAGTCGTGAACGTCCAACCCTGCATCTGTTTCCCTGGACCACTTCCCCACAGCCCCAGCACCTTCCTCCGCCTTTGTATTAGGGCCTCAGTCTGGCAGAATTCGGCCAGAAGGTCACTCATGCTCCCCTTACCCACCCAGCACTACTCTGATCATGGTGCTCGCCCACCCTTCCCCTTCCCCTTCCCCAGCCCCAGCCCCAGCCCCAGCCAAACCTCCCTCCTCAAACTCCAAGCAGTGACTAACTCTTGCTGTGCTGAGCAGCCCTTTATATATGGGCTGCTCCAGCAAGCCTTCTCCTGATTGGCTCTCCCAATAAGCCCTTTCCTGATAGGCCGGGTTCTGCGCAGCCTCTGCAAGCCTGCCTTAATCTTTCTCCTGCTTGGTTGGGGGCAGACACCTCCCCACACTTGGAAAATGGCAAATGAGAAGTTTAGAGCTGGTGGAAAGGTTACCATGACTGAGAACTGAGCCGAGGTTGCTGCGACTGAAACACAGATCACTAACCGCTATATGATCACAGTGGCTGGTGGGAGAAGCACATGTTAGAAGCCCTCTGTCATCTCAGCTGTGGCTTTCTGTGCACGGAGAGCCAGACACCTCAAGGTCTGCAGGTCTTGAGGGAAATGTGGAATGTCTGTACTTTAGAATTTGCAGGTGTTGCCCTGGGCCATCAAATGGAAGAGTTGCAAACACTTCCTTGAGGCAGGCACCATGGCTTAGCTGGCTAAAACACCTGCTTCCTAAATAGGAGATTCTGGGTTCAACTCCCAGTGTTGCCTTCGTGTATGGCTTTTGTCTCCTCTGCTCACATTTTCCTGTGTCTTCCTAGGAAACAGAAGAGACCTCCCTTGGTAGCCAAGTCATTGCTTGCTAAGGAAAAGGCTTTTTTGTAGAGAAGCATTGGAAAGAATCAAATCACAAGCCTGGAGTTGATGAAAAGGCTGCTGTGACTGGCATTAGCATGGTGGTTGCTTTGACTGCAATAGCTGCAACGTGAGAGCCTGATTCACTGGCGATGTCCACACGCAGATGTCATGTCACCTTCCTTTAGATAGTCACTGATAAAAAATGGAGCAGTTGAGAGAAAAGTCCCAGAGAGTGGCATCGTGGCTAAGCTGGCTGACTCACCTGCCAGGTAAAGTGGAGGTTAGAGATGCAGCACCCAGTGGTGCCTTGCCAAATGTGTCTGCTCTTCCCATCTTTTGGTCAATCTTCTGAGGAAACAGAGAAGACTGCCTCTGCCTTGTAATGCAAATACTTCTAAAAGAAACCAGTCGTTTTTTCTGAGCAGTGTTGGAAGGAGGCACCTAAGAAATGTGGAGACAAGGAAAAGGTCATCGTAACTCAACTTGCATCCATGGCTCTTGGGGCCACAACGCAGAGCACTAAGCACTGTATGACCACAGCAAAATCTAAACTTTACACCTTATTACACTAGGCAGTAGTTAGGTCAAGCATTTTTCTCACCCCACTGGATGTTACCCTTCTTAATACATAGAATTCCCCCCTTCATTTTCTCAGGATTCCTGCTGCTTCCAACATAGGTGGGGGAGGACAAAGGCAAAAACATGAAGCCACAGTCTCCTATTTTATATCCTTAGTTCAAGTGTCTAGAAGACACTTGCCCAGACGTGTCCGGGTGGGCTCTGCTGAGTCACTAGGTTGGGGAATCCTCCTGGTGTGGTCTTGTGCAACTGACTCATAGACTTGAGCAGTCCCCACAGTGTTGTGTTTGGGCGTCTGTCTTTGAATTGGAAATCCCTTAATTACAATTCCTCTGCTGATTCACGGCTGTTGAACTCCCTCCTTGGCAGGGGTCACTAGCAAAATTATAGCATATTTCAGTAACAACCATACAGCAAAATGCATAACTTCATACACCCTCATGCTATACATATTTGGACAGAGTAACCGATTTCAGCAGATCATGACTTTTCATGTGATAACTGACATGAAATTGTTTGTATGACATATCACAGTCATATATGAATGATGAATATGTGAGCTACAGGGGGCTATTTTGAGGTACATCATGTCACAAAAGCCTCCAGAGACTGGTCTTTGGGAAGAGCTGGCTGAAGAGCCTTCTGAGTAACTGAGAGATCCTGGCTTGCCCAGCCAGTTTGTGCTCGTGAATTAAACTTGTCCGCTGGGATCCCTTTTTTGTGTCTCTTTCACATAAACAGAGCAGAAGTTCTTGGCCAATCCTTGACAGTGCTTGTTCAAGACACAGAGAGCCTCTGTGCTGGGGCAGGGGTAAGGGTGCAGGAGGTGGTCGGAGGGGGGGTGCTTACCTCGGGCAGCACAGCTCCCAAAGTGACCGGCAGTCGGGATTTCCCCCAACAGTGCCCCACAGGGGCCCAGGGTCAGCTCCAGCACAGGTCACACAGGAAGGCTTAATGCTCGAGCTACAGCACATGCTGGGCAGGCTTGAGGCCAGGGTCCCCATGGCAGGAGAGAAGAAGAAGACTCGGCTCCTGGAGGGGCAGGATGGGCTTCCTGGATCCCATTTGCTCACAGCCAGGGCCCTGCCCCCACTCCCAAGTCGTCCATGGCACCCCCAGGTCAGCCAGAATGGAGCAGCAGTTTTCACTGCACCAAGTCCACTTATGGCTTACAGGCAACACCCAGAGCCACCACAGCCCACCATCTTGGCCAGAAAGGAGCCTACTCAGCCTCGTCATTGCTTATTTTCCTTCCCCCCAGAACCCCGCTTCTCCTGGGCTGCAAGGAGCCATCCCTGGGATGCCAACAGCCAGCCACAGGGGTCTATCTCCCAGCAGCCAACCGCACCTCCATGGTTTGGCCCTCAGAAGGGCAGGTGGGGGTTTCCTGGATCCCAGTTGCTCACAGACAGCCCAGCCTCCACCTCTAAAACCGTCAGTCATGCCCCCAGGTTGGCCATAAGGGAGCAGCCATTCTCCACTTGGACTCAGCTTTGCTTGTTTTCCTTTGACCCAGAACCCCCCTTCTTCTCCTGGGCTGCAAGTAGCCATCCCTGGGAAGCCAAGAGGCAGGCACAGGATTCTGCCTCCCAGCAGCCAACCACACCTCCCCAGGCTTTGCAGAATGAATGGTGGTGCTCTACTAACCCCACTTAGCCACAATGATGTGCTTAGTTTCTGCCCTGCCTTTCTCAGCTTGACTTTCCTCTTTTGCCCCATTCCTGCCTCACTTCCTCCTTTTGGAAGTCACGCAAAGAAGGCCAGCAGGAAGAGCCGGCGTCCACCTGCCAATCTCCAAGGGCAGAGGAGGCCAAGCCACAAGTCTCTGAAAGGTAACATGCCTAACTCCTCTAGGTTCTCCAGCCTGACACCAAGGTGCTTTCTCCACTGCTGTCAGCACCTTCTGTCATGCAGGGGTTGGAGTTATCCCAGGGACAGGACAGTGGCAGAAGGAGGAGCGCCTTCCTGAACAGCAAGGGGATCTGGGAAAAGGAAACCAGCATGTTTCTGCCTGGATTTGAATCAGGGACCTTTTGCATGTTAGGCAAATGTGATAACCACTACACTACAAAAACTCCATCTGCTTGGCTGTTGCTCACCCTGCCACAGACCGATGGACAAACCTAGAGAAAGTGGTGGCAGCCCTTCAATAGGTCAGCTGGCAGAGCAGAGGACTGGAACCGGCACTCAGAAAGTCGTCCTTACCTCGCCCGTGTGACTCCAGCTTGAGGGAGAGCTTCTTTTTCTTCTCCTTGCTGACAAAGAGCAAGAGAAGAATGAAAGGTCAGGTGGACCAACTCGGTGCAGAAGCCCATGCTGTCTTTTCCTGCTTCATAGCCTGAAATGAGGGACTCGTGGCAGTTAAAGGAACTGCTGCACCTTTCAGAAAACATCCCACCTGTGCACAAAGCTGGATAGAATAGCCTGCTAGTCTAGCACGCTCCCAGCTGAACTACTTCAGCAGCTGCTAGGTTTCTTTTTGGTTCATTAAACCACATCTTCAGTCACCGATGGCCAAGAGAGAGCGACATTGCTTGCTATTTTAGCACTTGAAAATGCCATTGGCCAGTCTTTGGATCTCTTTAATTCTGCGCTTCAGTTCATGGGGGAAAGGTGAGAGAAGCCACCTTTCAACTAAAGGCCTGGGGTTAACATCCTAACGCTGTCTCCTACTGTAACACTATTTAATCCTGGCCAGCCCTGTGCTGGTGACAGTTACATTTCTAGATGTTAGTACGTTTCAGTTACCGTTAAAATTAAAAAGTTTCTATATGCTTAAAGAAAATGCATTTGTTTTATTTGCTTATATATGGCATGAATAAATACAGGTTTACAGAACCTAGCCTGCAAATTTAGCATCTTATATGACAGAGAAAATCATGCATCGAAATTGTACATCAAAATCATGTACTGAGCTACAAATGCAATGAAAAATAAGATACTTAAAATTTTAACATATGGGGGGGGGCACCGAAGACACGTCTTGCCTAGGGTGCGACTTGGTCTAGGTCAGACCCTGCCAGGGAGAACAGGAATTAGTGTCACATGCCTATTTTCAGGCTGTAATCTGTGGGCACCCTGCTCTGCGGGAGGGATCGTGGAAGCCCAGACTCAGGGCTGGAATAGGCCCTGATTGAGGGGGTGGCTGCATGGTTTACAGCGCTCCGATGTCTTAGACAATGTGTCTCTCCCAAAGCCTCAGATCTGCGTTCCCAGAAGGCTCCTGCGCTGCCTCTGCTCCTTTCACCTTCTACAGCAAGGAGCAGCAGCAAGGGTCAGGCATGAGCCATAGGCACTAGGTGGGAGGCAGAGGCTTCAGGAGCCCAGAGTGTTTGCCAGTCTGGGCATTTTGGCTGAGAGCTCAGGGACACATTGTGAGGCAGAATCCCAGGCATCTGTATGAAAGGAGCATAGGGACAGGGCAGGGCAGGGGAGGGGATAGAGAGGTGTGAGTGCTGGGCAAGCTGGGTCTCAGGAGAGGCAGAGAGGTGTGAGTGCTGGGCAGGGTGAGTCTCAGGGGCAGGGCAGAGAGGTGGGGGCAGCAGGCAGACCTTGGGGGCGGGGGTGGAGAGACACAAGGAGGCCTTCTGGGAGGAGAGGAGCAAGCAAAAAGTGGATCAGCAGGCCTCAGCCAAAGAGAAAGAGCAGGAGCGGGAAGTGGCCAAATGGGAGTGAGAGCAGAGCACAGGTGGGGCTTCAGAGAGAGGAGAATGAGTCAAGGGGGTGGAGTGGACAGAACTGCCCAGAGGATTCAGGGGGCCTGAGGCAAAACAATTTTGGGTGCCCCTTCCATTAAAAAAAGTTGCAATACTATAGAATACTATATTCTCATGGGATCCCTGCAGGGCCTGGGGTAAATTGCCCCACTTGCCCCCCCCCTCTGGGTTACCGTGCCCTCAGCCTCTCCTCGTAAGTCCACTGACCCCTAATCATTTTTGTTGCCCTCCCCTAGACTCTCTCCAATTTGTTTCTGTAGTGGGAGGGCAAAAACTGGACACAATGCTCCAGATGTGGCCTCACCAGTGCTGAATAGAGGGGAATAATCACTTCTCTCGATCTGCTGGAAATGCTCCTACTAATCCAGCCCAATACGACCAGTTACCCATATTGAATGCAGACCCAGCAATATTTGATAAATTGGTTACTGTCCATTCAGGAGGTTCTTTCCTACCTATTCATAAAGAATGAAGATGCTCTAAGCAGAGGGGAGAGAGCTGTCCCGTCCGTGTAGTTCATCCATCTCCCCGAGAGGTGGTAGCTATGTCACTGGGGGAAGCTATGTGGGTGGCTGTGCAAGCTGTGGTGTCTCCATATATCTATAAGTTTAATCAAACCCCATTTTTAAAAGCACTGTGGTCTGGGAAGAGTACAGGAGATCTCTGAGGCAGGGCCTGTCCTTCAAAATCTTTAAGATTACCGATTTACCTCCACAGCAGCCATGGGGGTGTAACTCAGTAGTAGAGTATTTGACTGAAAATCAAAAGGGTCTTGGTTCAAGTCCTTTTGCCACCTTACAAACTTCTTCCTTCAACAAAAATAATTTCATTTCCATTCTGTTGAGGAGTTCCACTGAATAGGGATCCCTGAAATGAATGGAAACACTCAATATTTTCCTGTGCAAATGCATGAAAACCTAGCAAACATGTGACTCCACTGAAATCAGTTCCAATCCTCTAAAGGATTAAAGAATCCTTACTGAGGTTGCAGGAAAAAAACATCCCAATGTGTAGAAAGAATAGTATATATGGCAGGTGACCAGCTTGGCTTAACAGTGAAATCCTTGCTGATCTTAAACGCAGAAAAGAAGCTTCCAAGAAGTGGAAGATTGGACAAATGACAAGGGAGGAGCATAAAAATATTGCTCAGGCATCCAGGAGTGAAATCAGGAAGGCCAAATCACACTCGGAGTTGCAGCTAGCAAGAGATGTTAAGAGTAACAAGAAGGCTTTCTTCAGGTATGTTAGTAACATGAAGAAAGTCAAGGAAAGTGTGGGCCCCTTACAGAATGAGGGAGGTAACTTAGTGGACAGAGGATGTGGAAAAAGCTAATGTACTCAATGCTTTTTTTGCCTCTGTCTTCACAAACAAGGTCAGCTCCCAGACTGCTGCACTGGGCAGCACAGCATGGGGAGAAGATGACCAGCCCTCTGTGGAGAAAGAAGTGGTTCGGGACTATTTAGAAAAACTGGAGACGAGCACATGTCCATGGGGCCGGATGCGCTGCATCCGAGAGAGCTAAAGGAGTTGGCGGATGTGATTGCAGAGCCATTGGCCATTATCTTTGAAAACTCATGGTGATCAGGGGTGGTCCCGGATGACTGGAAAAAGGCTAATGTAATGCCCATCTATAAAAAGGGAAGAAGGAGGATCCAGGGAACTACAGACCAGTCAGTCTCACCTCAGTCCCTGGAAAAATCATGGAGCAGGTCCTCAAGGAATCAATTCTGAAGCACTTAGGGGAGAGGAAAGTGATCAGGAACAGTCAGCATGGATTCACCAAGGGCAAGTCATGCCTGACTAACCTAATTACCTTCTATGAGGAGATAACTGGCTCTGTGGATGAGGGGAAAGCAGTGCATGTGTTATTCCTTGACTTTAGCAAAGCTTTTGATACTGTCTCCCATAGTATTCTTGCCAGCAAGTTAAAGAAGTGTGGGCTGGATGAATGGACTGTAAGGTGGATAGAAAGCTGGCTAGATCGTCAGGCTCAATGGGTAGTGATCAACGGCTCCTTGTCTAGTTGGCAGCCGGTTTCAAGCACAGTGCCCCAAGGGTCGGTCCTGGGGCTGGTTTTGTTCAATATCTTCATTGATGATCTGGAGGATGGTGTGGATTGCACCCTCAACAAGTTTTCAGATGACCCTAAACTGGGAGGAGTGGTAGATACACTGGAGGGTAGGGATAGGATACAGAGGGACCTAGACAAATTAGAGAACTGGGCCAAAAGAAACCTGATGAGGTTCAACAAGGACAAGTGCTGAGTCCTGCACTTAGGACGGAGGAATCCCATTCACTGTTACAGACTAGGGACCAAATGGCTAGGAAGCAGTTCTGCAGAAAAGGACCTAGGGGTTACACTAGACGAGAAGCTGGCTATGAGTCAACAGTGTGCCCTTGTTGCCAAGAAGGCTAACGGCGTTCTGGGCTGTATAAGTAGGGGCATTGCCAGCAGATCGAGGGATGTGATCATTCCTCTCTATTCGGCATTGGTGAAGCCTCATCTGGTGTACTGCGTCCAGTTTGGGGTCTGACACTACAAGAAGGATGTGGAAAAATTGGAAACAGTCCAGCAGAGGGCAACAAAAATGATCAGGGGTCTGAAGCGCATGACTAATGAGGAAAGGCTAAGGGAACTGGGCTTGTTTAGTCTGAAGAAGAGAAGACTGAAGGGGGATTTGATAACTGCTTTTAAGTACCTGAAAGGGGGTTCCAAAGAGGATGGACCTAGACTGTTCTCAGTGGTAGCAGATGAGAGAACAAGAGTAAGGGTCTCAAGTTGCAGTGGGGGAGGTTTATCCTGGATATTAGGAAAAAACTTTTTCACTAGGAGGGTGGTGAAGCACTGGAATGGGGTGTCTAGGGAGGTGGTGGAATCTCCTTCCTTAGAGGTTTTTAAGGGCAGGCTTGACAAAGCCCTGGCTGGGATGATTTAGTTGGGGATTGGTCCTGCTTTGAGCAGTGGATTGGACTAGATGACTTCCTGAGGTCCCTTCCAACCCTAATATTCTATGATTATATGATTAGATGCTCTAATGATTTCTTCTGGCCATAAAGTCGACTAATTTCTGAAAAACGGAGCGTAGAATTGGGAGCAGCATCTGATGTTTTACTGTCTAGAAGGCTTGCTGCCTAGAACGAACACTCCTTGAGTGGGATGATCCACAGGGAGTAGCTCAAACATCCAAAGTGCCTGGCCTGGGGTAGGACATTAGCACAGCAAGGGAGGCGTGTGGCAGTGACATCACAAAGGCCTTTTGCAGGACCTCAGACTATTGGTCAAAGGTGGTGGGGAGGTGGTGACCTCACAGAGAGATGCTGACATCAGCCAGGCAGGACAGGAGCGAGGGGCCAGGGAAACCTCAGAGACCCCTGTGGCTTTGCGTCAGCAAGTTTCCTTCTCCAGGTCTCTCCTTGAGGACTGATAAAGTATTCGGTTCACAGATGTGAGCACCAGGAGGAACCTCTTTCGAGTTTTCTCCTTCCCTTTTAGTGATTTTACTAGAAAACAGCCGTCCCTGTTTAGAAGGTAAGAGCCTCCTGGAGGTTCGAAACCTGTTCAGTCTGATCCATCTGGTGAGAGTTGAATTCTAGACATGGAAAACACGAGCTTAAGGAGGCAGAATTTTATTGCGCACCTGGGATTTTGTCCCTTAGAATCAGTGCGGACATAAGGGTTTGTCCTTTTTGTTTCAGCTTTTCCTCCATCCATCCTTCCCTCCTTTCTCTTCTTCTCTTGCTTCTTATCTCCTTTTTCCTATTCCCCTCTCAACACCAGGAGGTGTGCTTCTGTGTGTGTGTGTGTGTTGCGGGGGAGTGCTCTGCAGCTCCCACTGTGAGAGATCCACCCAAAAATGTGGGACTGAAATAGTGCTTGGAAAGTGATCCCCAGCAGTCACCTGGGCCATCTTTTGGGCTCTCTGGTAAGAATCCTCAGCCTCCCATCCTCAGTCTCTATCCTGATTGGCTGAGCAGGGGGTTATTGACAGGGAGGAGACTCAGGTCCATGTTGTTCTCTTCTAAGAACAAGGAAATAAGTCAGAACCAGTTCTATGTTTGACATATTTTGTTGCTTCTCTGCATTAATTGTCTCTGAGCAGTTGATGATTCTCTCTAACATTGCAGTTCTCCTCAAATACTTGCTGAATAATTACTGTGCACTGTTGTTGGTATGGAGCTCATCTGAGAGCACATTATTCAGGTCATTCAATGTCTGAAATTCAAGATCCGATGGTTGGTTTGAAAATCAGGGCTCTTGGGTCCTATTCCCAACTCTGCCACTGCCTGGCTGTGTGACCTAAGACAAGTCAGTTCTCCTTTCTCAGCCTTAGCTTCTCCCTCTTTCAAGTAGGGATAATAATGATCCACTCTTACCTACCTCATGGTGGGTGGAGGATGGGGATCCATTGGAGAGTGTCACTAAGAGTAGTGCATAAAATGAGGTGTTCCATCACGTTTACTCAGAGAAGATTATGACATAATAGATTAGCTGAAACAGACTTTTTTATTTGTATTTTTTTATTTTGGAATTGTTAGGAGCAGCAATGACTTAGCTCAGACTGAAGCATCTTATCTAATTTTCAAGATCTAAATGTCTCCTCCTTGTGTGTGATGACACAATTTAACACACTGTGACAAACAGGAGATGCTTTTGTTTTGCAACAAAATCTTCTTGCAAAGAACTTCCATCTCACTTGTTATGATTCTGAGAAACAAACTGGTTTAGTCTGAATGGGATATTTGGACAGAAACGGTTGGAATGAAATTTTCCCACCATCTCAATTCCTGAGCTCTATCCCTGCCTCTGGGGGGATTTGTTGTCTGTTAGAACAGGAGTCTGACTGGCAGCTTCTCTTTCTGGCTTTGCAACCGCCTTGCTGTGTAGGCCCTTGGGTAGGTCACCTCCCTTCTCTGTACCTCAGGCTCCTCCCATTTGTCCAATGGGAACAGGGACAGTTCTCGAATTCTGGGCAGTTGTGAGCCTGAGTGAGAAAAGGGGTGTTGAAGCCGTCTGTGAAGAAGAAAGGGGAGTTTCACGGTGTTTTTCCACCAAGGACTTCTAAAGTTTACTAAAGTGTCTAGTCTGTGGAAACATGAAATGGTCGGGGCCAAACTTTTTAACCACTGCCTTTTTAAAGCCCTTTCAAGGATGTGAATCCCTATCCTTTAGGTACCTAGGGTTCTTTGCCAGCAGGAGAGAAGAGGTTCCTGCCTCCGTTTTTGTGGCCTTAATAAACCAGGTGTTGTGCCCCAGTTTTCGTCTGAGATCCCTGAAAAAGAACATCTTCCCATTCATGAACAAGACAGGACCTATCTTTCAAAGGGGAACAAAGAGACCCCTGGGACTTACAGACTAGCTAGCCTGACTGCCATAGCTGGAGAGATACTGGAATACATTCTTAAACACTCAGTTTGTCAGCAGCACCTACAGGATAATTTGGTTCTTAGGACGAGTGAGCATGGATTTGTCAAGAACAAATCATTCCAAACCAATCCTCATTCCTTCTTCGGCAGGGTTCCGGGCCTGGTGTAGGTGGGTAAACAGTAGATGGGATCTAGCTTGCAGATACTAAGGCTTTTGACACTGTCCTGTAGGACATTCTCACAAGCAAACGAGGGAAATGCAGTCCAGCTGCAATCAGTGTAATGTGAGTGCAGAGCTGGTTGAAAGCCCAGACTCCAGGAGCCCTTCTCCATATTTGGCTGTCCAATGGAGAGGGTGTACCTAGTGGGTCTGGCAGGCATCAGTCCGGAGTCCGGTACTATTCAATATTTTCATGAATGATTTGGAAAATGCAGTGCAGACCATGCTTCTAAAATTTGCAACTGACACCAATCACTTTGGAGCACAGGATTGAAATTCAAAACGTCCTTAACAAATTGGAGACTTGGTCTTCTTGAGCCAAACTCCATGGCTGGGCCCCTCTCTCTACACTGGTCTGAAGTGAAACCCCAGAGCCAAACACTCCTCCTGGGAAGTGCGCTCTGACCTTGAATGGTCAGATGCTGCTTAGCACTGTCAGAGCAACTTTTGCTGGGAGATTCTCCCAGCACTTTCCAACACCGGGAAAGTGTGAAATCCCCATTTCATTGCTGGGCACAGAGCCCTAGAGGGGGGAGCAACTTGCCCAAAGTCCCCCAGGAAAAGGAAAAGAACCAGCAGTGGAACCAATAGGAAACCCAGCAATGGAACTCAGGAGTCCTGGGGGAGGGCTAGGGTGACCAGATGTCCTTATTTTATAGGGACAGTCCGAATTTTGGGTTTTTTTTCTTATCTAGGATCCTATTACCTCCCACCCCCTGTCCCGATTTTTCACACTTGCTGTCTGGTCAACCTAGGGTGTGCACATGTGTGGGTCCCAGCTTCTCCCTGCCCCCTCATTGAAGCAGAAGTGCAGGGTTACTGCCCTGGATACTGCAGGGCACCGGTGGACATGGGGCTGGCTGGAGGTAGGGTCTGGCTGCAGGCAGGGTAAGGGGTGCGGGGCTGGCTGGCTTCAGGCAGGGGGGTGGATTGGGTTGGCTGGATACAGGGCAGGGGATGCAGGGCTGGCTGCAGACAGGGGGTGCAGGGCTGGTGCAGGCTGGGTGTGTGTGGGGGCTGGTTGGCTTTGGGCAGGGCCATAGGGGGGTGTGGCAGGAGATGGCTGGAGACAGGACTCGGGGTTTGTCAGGGGCTTTGCTGCAGGGCTGGCTGCAAGTAGGGCAGGGAGGATGCGGCTGGTGTGGGCAGGGCAGAAGGTGCAGGGCTGTCTGGAGACAGAGGATGGCTGCGGGCAGGGCAGAGCAAGGGGTGCAGGGCTGGCTGCAGACAGGGCATGGGGCAGGGCTGGTGCAAGTATGTTTCACTCGCTAGGCGAAACTTCCACCTTGCACCCTCCCCCCCCTGCGCCCCCACCGTGAGGTGCCCCACCCGTGGCAGCTCCTCCCCTCCACCCTGAGGCTCCCCTCTTGTGGCAACTCCCCCGCTCTGCCCTGCGGCACCCCCCCTCGCCCCAGCTCACCCCTGCTCCAAGCACGAGCACCCTGAGCACACCATGGCCGCTTCACTTCTCCTGCCTCCCAGGCTTGTGGCGCCTAAGCCTGCCAGGCAGTCAAGCACCCTCCTCTGAGCCACAGCAGCCCTGACAGTTGACAATAGAGGCACCTTAGCTCCTGAGTTCCTTCAATGTGTCCCCCTCCGGGGTCCAGCTCCGATCACCAGATACTCGGGGTATGTCTATACCACCTGCCGAATCAGTGGGCAGCGATCGATCCTGCGAGGGTCGATATATCGCGTCTAGTGTAGATGCAACACATCGAGTGCTCTCCCCTCGACTGCTGTACTCCAGCTCGGTAAGAAACACAGGCAGAGTCTACGGGGAGCTGCAGCAGTCGACTCACCGCGACTGTGACATTATAAGTATAATCTAATATCTCATTGAAAGGTGACAGGGCCAGAAAGAGTTAATTAACTCACCTCACCGACTGATCTGACCCATGGGTGAACCTTAAGAACTGGTTAGCAAGATATGTGAATGAACAGAGCTTTGAAATGCAAGTCTGCATTGTTAGAGGTAGAAGGGGAGATGTTTGCTCAGGTCTTGTGATGTAGGCAAACAAGTCTTGTCTATTGCTACAGTTTTAATTCAAAGAGCAAAAAAGGAATATTAACATTAATGATGATACTTGAGTGAAATAGTATTATTGTCTATGTGTCTCTTTGAAGGTTGTGGTAACCTGTATCTGAACTGTTTAATTAATAAATTACTCTGTACTAATTGCCAGGATGCTTGGAAGGAGAGTTAAGCCTATTGTCTTCTGAGACCGAAAGGCTGCTGGAAATGTATAAGAAGCCTGGGACACGATCCTTCTTCATCTCAGATCTGCTTTGGGTTTCAAGAGGGGGAAACCTTAAGCCACAAGGATTGAGATCCCCAGTCATTGACTGGAGCCACCCTGAATATGGACATTGGACTATAACGTATGGACTATTTCTAAAAAGACTTTTGGCAACTACACACTCACCTCTACTATGTATCTGAACCTCAAGAATTGAATTCAAGCCTATATGTCTATTGATCTTTTAACCAACACTCTCTCTCTTTTCTTTTCTAATACATTTTAGCTTAGTTAATAAGAATTGCCTATAGCATGTATTTTAGGTAAGATATAAGTTATAATTGAACCTGGGTATGTAGCTGATCCTTTGGGCTCAGAAGAATCTTTTCTTTAACATGATGAAGTAAGATTTTCAGGAATCATCATCATATCTGACAGGTGTGTCTGGAAGGAGGCCTGAGGCTGGGTACTTTAAGGGAACTGCGTGGTTTAAACTTCTAAGTAACCAGTGAGGTACTACAGAAGCTGTTTTGTGTTGGCTTGGTAAATCTAAGTATCGGAATAACCAGCAGCGTTTGGAATTTGTCTGTCCTGTTTTGTTTGCGGTTCACCCTGATTGAGTGAGCTGAGCTGGCTCCCACGGGCAGCACCATCACACCTACATCCAGGCTGTAGGGGTCCGGGGGATCTTAGGGGCCTTGGGGTGCACAGATACCTACGTCCAGGCTGTAGAGGTCCCTGGGGGGCTTTGAGAGTTTTGGGGGAGGGCACAGATACCAATCTCCAGGCTCTAGGGGTCCCAGGGGGGCTTAGGGGGTTCGTGGGGGGCACATATTCGTACATCCAGGCTTTAGTGGTACCAGGGCGGCTTAGAGGGTTAGTGGGGGGCATAGATACCTACGTCAAGGCTGGAGGCATCCTGGGAGTCTTAGGGGATTTTTGATGGCCCAAGATACCTATGTCCAGGCTGTACGGGTACCAGGGGGTCTTAGGGGTTTGGGTGGGCACAGATACGTATGTCCAGGCTGTATCAGTCCCGGGGGAGGGGTTAGAGGTTTCATGAGGGGCACAGATATCTACATCCAGATTGTAGCTGTCCCAGGGGGTGAGGGGGTTTCTGGGGGGCACTTATACCTACGTGCACACTGGAGTGTCCCGGGGGGCTTATGGAGTCCCTATAGGGCACAGATACAAATGTCCTGGCTGTATAGGTACCTGGGGGGCTTAGGGGGCTTGTGGGGGGCACTGATACCTAAGTTCAGGCTGGAGGTTTCTCCGGGGGTCTTAGGTATTTGGTGGGGGGCACAGATACCTACATCCAGGCTGCAGGGGTCCTGGAGGGGCTTAGGGTGTGTCACGGAGTGTGGGAGAGTCCAGTCCTGCACCCCTCTTCCTGGGACTCAAAGTGACTCTCAGCCAGCCAGTAAAACAGAAAGTTTATTGGACAACAGGAGCGAAAGATACAGCAGAACTTGAAGGCACAAGCAGGATCCCGCATTCGAGTCCTTCTGGGGCTTCAGGAAACTTAGTTCCCAGTTTGGGATTCCCTGAATTCCAACCACCCAGACCAAAACCGAAACTGAACTAACCCAACTCTCTCCAGCCAGCCCCTTCTTTTGTTCAGCTTCCCTGGCAAAGGTGCTGACCCCCTCCCTCCTTCTTAGCTGAGGTTACAGGCTGAGCACGTGTCCGGTCCTAAGGTCACCTGCTGCTCTCCCATCCCCCAAACAGACAGTTCCTACTCCATCACAGTAATGCACAGAGCATTTCCCTCAGAGAGCAACAGTGACACCATGTGGCCATATAGGGTAATGCACAGAGCATTTCCTGCATGGAGCAACAGTGACACCATGTCGCTACGCATTGTAATGCACAGAGATTTCCTGCATGGAGCAACAGTGACACCATGTGGCCATGCAGGGTAATGCACAGAGCATTTCCCGCAAGGAGCAACAGTGACAGCGTGTGGCCATGCAGGGTACTGCACAGATCACTTCCTGCATGGAGCAACAGTGACAGCATGTGGTCATGCAGGGTACTGCACAGATCACTTCCTGCATAGAGCAACAGTGACACCGTGTGGCCACTCAGGGAAATGCACAGAGCATCACACAAAGGTAGGTGCTTTAGAGATCCCTGGGGGGCTTAGGGGTCATGGGGGGCACAGATAGCTACTTCTAGGCTGGAGGCATTCCGGTGGGTATTAGGGGCTTCATGGGGGACACAAATATCTACATCCGGGCTGGAGAGGTCCCTGGAGGGCTTAGGGGGTTGTGGTGAGCACAAATACATAAGTCCAGGCTGTAGTGGTTCCTGGGAGTTTAGGGAGTTGGTGAGGGGCACAAGAACCTATGTATGGTCTGGAGGGGTCCCTGGGGGACTTAAGGTGTTGTGATTGTGCAGATACCTACGTCCCTGTTGGAGCTGGCCCTGGGGAGCTTAAGGTGTTTGTGCCTCATACACACACCTACAAACAGGCTGGTGGGGCCCCTATTTGACTTAGGGGGCTTGTTGGGGGCAGAGATACCTATGTCCAGGCTGGAGAAGTCCTGGGGAGGCTTAGGGGGTTCCTGGAGGTCACAAATATCCACAACCAGGCTGGAGGGGTTCTGGGGGTATTAGGGAGATGTGGTGGGGGGCACAGATACCTATTTCGAGGCTGTAGGGGTCCCGGGGTTACTTTTGGGCATTTTGGGGTACAGATACCTACGTCCATGCTATAGGGGTCGCTGGGAGGATCAGTGGTTTCGTGAGGGTGCACAGATACCTATATCCAGGGTATAAGGATCCAGGGGGGGCTTAGAGGTTTGTGGGGGGCACAGATACCTTCATCCAGGCAAGAGGGGTCCTGGGGGCCTTAGGCGGTTTGTGTTGGGCATAGATACCTTCGTCTAGGCTAGAGGTATTCCGCGGGGCTTAGGGGGGTTGTGAGGGCACAGTTAACTATGTTGAGGCTGGAGAGGTCCCATCATGGCCTAGGAGGGTTATGGGGGGCACAGATACCTGCGTCTAGGCTGGAGGGGTTTTGGCGGTCTTAGGAGGGTTGTGGGGGCACAGATACCTATGTCCATGCTGGAGGGGTCCCATCGTGGCTTAGGGGATTCGTGGGGTCAGAGATACCTACGTCTAGGCTGGAGGGGTTCTGGGGGGATTAGGTGTTTTGGGGGGGAACAGATACCTATGTCCCGATTGTAGGGGGCCCTGGGTAGCTTAGGCGGTTTGTTGGCATCACAGATACAAACATCCATGCTGTAGGGGTCCCGAGGGTCTTTGTGTGGCTCTGGGGGTCACAGATACCTACCTACAGGCCGGAGGGGTCCTGTGGGTCTTAGGGGGTTTGTGGGGCATACAATGCCTACATCTGGGCTTGTGGGTTCCCTGGGGGGCTTAGAGGTTTGTGGGGAGCACAGATACCTTTATCCAGGATAGATGGGTCCCGGTGGGATTAGGGGGTTGTGGGGGGCACAGATACCTATGTAAGCAGAAGCAGGCTGAACTCTACCCTGACATCTGGTGGTGAATTATGGCGAGTGTGGAGAAGAGTTTCAGGGGCTGATCGTGTTTGCATAGGCATACCCACCCCGCCTGACATGGCCACGGCAGCCTGGGATGGTTGCTTTGGCAGCTGTGGTATCCCGTTTATTTGTTGTTGGGGCATGAGATGTGGAGTGTTGTCACACTGATTGTGTGGATGAGGAACTGTGAAACTGCTTTGAGACAGTGATTCTCCCCACCAATTGAGTGGCACTCGCTAGACAAGGGAGTGGGCTCCTTGAGTGAGCTAGAGTCACCAATTGTACTTTTTTTCTTTTAACAGTTGAATAGCAGTGTTGATTTTTTATTCTCTTAAGAGTTGAATTTCTAGGTTCTTGAGCTAAAATCACTGAAAAGATGTGTTAGCTTGTGGGGGACTCTGAAACTGTATTGCAGAACACAGTAGTTGGCAGACAGGAGGAGTTTGTGGGAGTGGCCCACTGAGTGAGGTGAGTCTAGCAGTTTTGGGGGACAGCTGGAGCAGAACACAGGTCGGCTGGCAGAGCAGCTGGTGGACCGAGCTGAGCAGTTTGTGGGGAAGGCAAAAGCAGAATCCCATGGAGAGGCAGAGCAGTCAGCAGTGGACCACATAAGGTGTCCCTTTCTACTCAGGCTGGCAGGGGGAAAAACCCTGCAGATAGACTCTTGAACTCTGGGGTTGCGCAACTGTGGGTAATTTTGGGGTTGCTGCACTCTTGAAACATTGGAGATATTGGACTTTGGAGCCTTGGGGTGATTTGGGGATTGCTGGACTCATGAGCCCAGGGAAAAGGACACGGCCTAGTTGAGGTGTTTTCCCAATTTAATGCTATGTTGTTTATCTCACCTTATTAAACATTTTCTGCTACACCCAGACTTTATGCTTGCGAGAGGGGAAGTATTGCCTCTTTGAGGCACCTAGGGGTGCGTATGTGAAATTTTCCCATGTCACTGGGTGGGGGCTCGAGCTGGTTTGCATTACATTGTAGGCAAGGGACCCCTATGTATTAAACCCAGTCCTTGCTGCTATCAGTTCAGCCTGGGAGAAGGGTTCCACCTATGTCCAGGCTCAAGGGGTCCCTGGGGGGCTTAGGGAGTTCGTGGGGTGCACAGATATCAAGGTCCAGGCTGTAGTGGGTCGGGGGCGGCTCAGGAGTTTGGTGGGGGGCACAGATACCTACGTCCAGGCTGCAGGGGTCCCAGAGGGACTTAGGGGGTGTCACATAGTGTGGTGGAATCTGGCCCTGTACCCCTCTTCCTGGGACACACAGTGACTCAGCCAGCCAGTAAAACAGAAGGTTTTTTTGGCCAACAGGAATGAAGGATACAGCAGAGCTTTTGGGCACAACCAGGACCCCTCAATCGAGTCCTTCTGGGGGTTCAGGAAGCTTAGTTCCCAGTTTGGGATTCCCTGAATTCCAACAACCCAGCTCCAAACCAAAACTGAACTAACTCCCTCCAGCCAGCCGCTTCCTTTATTCAGCTTCCTGGGCAAAGGTGCTGACCCCCTCCCCGCTGCCTAGCTTAAGTTACAGGCTTAGGTCCTGTCCCTCACCTAAAGTCACCCGCTGCTCTCCCATTCCCCACACAGACAGTCCCTACTCCATCACAGTAATGCCCAGAGCATTTCCCGCATGGAACAACAGTGGCACCATGTGGCCACGCAGAGTAATGCACAGAGCATTTCCTGCATGGAGCAACAGTGACACTGTGTGGTCACTCAGGGTAATGCACAGAGCATCACACCTACGAAGAGGCTGTAGAGATCCCTGGGGTCTTAGGGGTCATGGGAGGTACAGATAGCTACGTCCAGGCTGGAGGCATTCTGGGGGGCTTAAGGGGGTTCGTAGGGTCACAGATACCTACGTCCAGGATGGTCGGGACTCTGGGGGAGTTAGGGGGGTTGTGGGAGGCATAGGTACTTGCGTCCAGGCTGTAGAGGTCCTGGTGGGGATTAAGGGCTTCCTGGAGGACAGCAATATCTACGTCCGGGCTGGAGAGGTCCCTGGACGGCTTAGAGGTTGTGGTGAGCACAGTGATCCCTGGGGGTTTAGGAACTTGGTGAGGGGCACAGATACCTATGTTTGTCCTGGAGGGGTCCCTGGGGGGGCTTAGTGGTATTGTAGGGGACACAGATACCTACGTCCAGGCTATAGGCATTCTGGGGGGGCTTAGGGCTTTGGGGGGGCACAGATACCTACATCCAGGCTGGAGGGGTCCCGGGGAGCTTAGGGGGGTTGTGGGGGGCACAGCTATGTACGTCCAGGCTGGAGAGGTTCCAGGGAGTATAAGGAATTTTTGAGACAGCAGAGATACCTATCTCCAGGATCCAGGGGTCCCTGGGGGGCTTAGGGTTTTTTTGGGAGGCACAGATAACTATGTCCAGGTTGGAGTGGTTCCTGGGGGGTTTAGAGGGTTCCTGGGGGGCACAGATACCTAGGTCCATGCTGTAGGGGTCCCTGGGTGGATTAGGGGTTTTCTGAGGGGTACAGATACATACGTCTAGGCTGAAGGGGTCCCTGGGAGGCTTAGGGGGTTTGTGGGGGGCAGCGATACCTAAGTCCAGGCAATAGGGCTTCCAGGGGGAATTAGTGTGTTGGGGGGGCACAGATACTTAGATCCAGGCTGGAGGGGTGTCTCGGCACTTAGGGATTGTGGGGGGGCACAGATACCTCCGTACAGGCTGGAGGGTCCCTGGGGAGCTTAGCGGGTTCATAGAGGGCACAGATACCTAACTCCAGGCTGGAGGGATCCAGGGGGGGCTTATGGGGTTCAAGGGGCACAGATATTTATCTCTAGGCTGTAGGGGTACCTGGTGGCCTTAGGGGGTTTTGGGCGCCCCCAGATACCTAAGTCCATGCTGTAGGCGTCCCTATAGGTGCTTATGGGTTCATGGGGTGCACAGATACTTATGTCCAGGCTGGAGGGGGCAGGGGGGTTGGGGTTTCATGGGGGGCACAGATACGAACCTCCAGGTTGTAGGAGTCTCAGAGGGGCTGTGGGGGTACAGCTACCTACATCTAGGCTGGAGGGGTCCTGGGGGGTATAGAGGGTTTGTGGGGGGCACAGGTACCTAGGTACAGGCTGTCGGTGTCCCGAGGAGATTAGGTGGTTCACCGGGGGGCTCAGATACATCCAGGCTGGATGTATCCGGAGGAGTTTAGGGGGTTCGTGTGGTGCTCAGACACCTGTGTCCAGGCTGTAGGGATCCCTGGGGGGTTAGGGGGTTCGTGGGGGTCACAGGTAGTTACGTCCAGGCTGAAGGGGTCACTGGGACGTTTAGGGTGGTTGTGGGAGCACAGATACCTAAGTCCAGGCTAAAGGGGTAATGGGAGTGCTTAAGGGATCGGGACTGACGCAGATACCTACGTCCAGGGTCTAGGAGTCCCGAGGGGATTGGGGGTTGAGGGGGGAACAGATACCTACGTCATAGCTGGAGGTGTCTTGGGTGGTTTAGGAGGTTCGTTGGAGTCACAGATACCTAAGTCCAGGCTGTAGGGGTTCCTGGGGCATTCAGGGATTTCTGGGGGTCACAGATACCTACGTGCAGACTAGAGGGGTCCCAGAGGTCTTAGGAGAATTATGGGGGTCACAGATACCTACATGCAGACTGGAGGGGTCCTGGAGCGCTTAGGAGATTTATGGGGGGCACAGATACCAACATACTGGCTGTAAAGGTCCCTGGGGGGCTTTGCGGGTTCGGGGGGTACAGATATAAATGTCCTGGCTGTAGATGTTCCTGGGGTACATAGAGGGGCTGTGGTCGCACATAACCCTACATCCAAGCTGTCGGGGTCCCGGGGGCCCCTGGCCAAATTGGGTCCCCCTGGAAAAGTCTCCCTCACGGTGGCCCCAGGGCTGGAGGAGCTCCCACTCCCTGATATGGCGCAGAGGCTGCAGCAGGGGCACAGAGCTTCTCTGGTGTCAGGGCCACAGCGGGGCAGGGGTAAAGGAGTGAGACCAGAGAAGCTCTGTGCCCCTGCTGCAGCCCCCAGGTAATAGAAGGGAGTGGGAGCTCTTCCAGCCCTGAGGCCACCGTGGAGGAACATCTACAGCCAGGACATTGGTATCTGTCATACATTAGAAGCAAGAGGAAGACTAAGGACAGGGTAGGCCCACTGCTCAGTGAGGAGGGGGAAACAGTAACGGGAGACTTGGAAATGGCAGAGATGCTTAATGACTTCTTTGTTTCAGTCTTCACTGAGAAGTCTGAAGGAATGTCTTGTATAGTGAATGCTTACGGGAAGAGGGTAGGTTTAGAAGAGAAAATAAGGAAAGAGCAAGTAAAAAATCACTTAGAAAAGTTAGATGCCTGCAAGTCACCAGGGCCTGATGAAATGCATCCTAGAATACTCAAGGAGTTAATAGAAGAGGTATCTGAGCCTCTAGCTATTATCTTTGGGAAACCATGGGAGACGGGGGAGATTCCAGAAGACTGGAAGGGGGCAAATATAGTGCCCATCTATAAAAAGGGAAATAAAAACAACCCAGGAAACTACAGACCAGTTAGTTTAACTTCTGTGCCAGGGAAGATAATGGAGCAGGTAATCAAAGAAATCGTCTCCAAACACTTGGAAGGTGGTAAGGTGATAGGGAATGGCCAGCAGGGATTTGTAAAGAACAAATCGTGTCAAACTAATCTGATAGCGTTCTTTGATAGGATAACGAGCCTTGTGGATAAGGGAGAAGCGGTGGATGTGATATACCTAGACTTTAGTAAGGCATTTGATACGGTCTTGCATGATATTCTTATAGATAAACTAGGAAAGTACAATTTAGATGGGGCTACTATAAGGTGGGTGCATAACTGGCTGGATAACCGTACTCAGACAGTAGTTGTTAATGGCTCCCAATCCTGCTGGAAAGGTATAACAAGTGGGGTTCCGCAGGGGTCTGTTTTGGGACCGGTTCTGTTCAATATCTTCATCAACGATTTAGATGTTGGCATAGAAAGTACGCTTATTAAGTTTGCGGATGATACCAAACTGGGAGGGATTGCAACTGCTTTGGAGGACAGGGTCAAAATTCAAAATAATCTGGACAAATTGGAGAAATGGTCTGAGGTAAACAGGATGAAGTTCAATAAAGATAAATGCAAAGTGCTCCACTTAGGAAGGAACAATCAGTTTCACACATACAGAATAGGAAGAGACTGTCTAGGAAGGAGTATGGCAGAAAGAGATCTAGGGGTCGTAGTGGACCACAAGCTTAATATGAGTCAACAGTGTGATACTGTTGCAAAAAAAGCAAACGTGATTCTGGGATGCATTAACAGGTGTGCTGTAAACAAGACACAAGAAGTCATTCTTCCGCTTTACTCTGCGCTGGTTAGGCCTCAACTGGAGTATTGTGTCCAGTTCTGGGCACCACATTTCAAGAAAGATGTGGAGAAATTGGAGAGGGTCCAGAGAAGAGCAAGAAGAATGATTAAAGGTCTTGAGAACATGACCTATGAAGGAAGGCTGAAGGAATTGGGTTTGTTTAGTTTGGAAAAGAGAAGACTGAGAGGGGACATGATAGCAGTTTTCAGGTATCTAAAAAGGTGTCATCAGGAGGAGGGAGAAAACTTGTTCACCTTAGCCTCCAATGATAGAACAAGAAGCAATGGGCTTAAACTGCAGCAAGGGAGATTTAGGTTGGACATTAGGAAAAAGTTCCTAACTGTCAGGGTAGTTAAACACTGGAATAGATTGCCTAGGGAAGTTGTGGAATCTCCATCTCTGGAGATATTTAAGAGTAGGTTAGATAAATGTCTATTAGGGATGGTCTAGACAGTATTTGGTCCTGCCATGAGGGCAGGGGACTGGACTCGATGACCTCTCGAGGTCCCTTCCAGTCCTAGAGTCTATGAGTCTATGAGTAATCTGAGCCCCCCATAAACCACCTAATCCCCACGGGAACCCCTACAGCCAAGATGTTGGTATCTGTCCCCCTATAAATCTCCTAAGCCCTCTGGAACCCTTCCAGTCTGAACGTAGGTATCTGTGACCCCCAGAAATCCCTGAATGCCCCTGGAACCCCTACAGCATGGACCTAGGTATCTGTGCCCCCCAGGAACTCCCTAACCCCCCCAGGAACCACTGCAACCTGGACATAGATATTTGTGCCTGCCAAAAAACCCTAAGCCCCCCTGGACCCCTAGAGTATGGAGATAGGTATCTCTGCCATCCGCAAAAACCCCTAATCTTCTCCGGAACCTCTCCAGCCTGGATGTACATATCTGTGCCCCTCCCCACAAACCACCTAAGCCTCCCGGGACCCCTCCAGCCTGGATGTAGGTATCTGGGCCCCCCCAAAGCCCTAAGCCCCCCCAGAATGCCTATAGCCTGGACGTAGGTATCTGTGTCTCCTACACTACCACTAAGCCCCCCCCAGGGACCCCTCCAGGACATACATAGGTATCTGTGCCCCTCACGAAGTCCCTATGCCCCCAGGGATCACTGTGCTCACCACAATCCCCTAAGCGTCCAGGGACCCCTTCAGCCTGGACGTAGATATTGCTGTCCTCCAGGAAGCCTTTAATCCCCACCAGGACCTCTACAGCCTGGACGCAAGTACCTATGCCCCTCAGAACCCCCCTAACTCTCCCAGGGTCCCGCCCATACTGGATGTAGACATCTGTGACACTACGAACCCCCGTAAGTCCTCGAGGGATCTCTACAGCCTCCACGTAGGTACGATACTCTGTGCATTACCCTGTGTGGCCACATGGTGCCACTGTTGCTCCATGCAGGAAATGCTCTGTGCATTACCCTGCGTGGCCACATGGTGTCACTAATGCTCCATGTAGGAAATGCTCTGTGTATTACCTTGCGTGGCCACACGGTGCCACTGTTGCTCCATGCAGGAAATGCTCTGTGCTTTACCCTGCGTGGCCACACGGTGCCACTGTTGCTCCATGCAGGAAATGCTTTGTGTATTACTCTGCGTGGGCACACGGTGCCACTGTTGCTCCATGCAGAAAATGCTCTGTGCATTACGCTCTGTGACCACATGGTGTCACTGTTGCTCCATGCGGGGAAATGCTCTGTGCATTACCCTGTGTGGCCACATGGTGTCACTGTTGCTCCATGCGCGAAATGCTCTGGGCATTACTGTGATGGAGTGGGGACTGTCTGTGTGGGGGATGGGAGAGGAGGGGGTGACTTTAGGTGCGGGACAGGACCTAAGCCTGTAACTCGAGCTAAGCAGGGCTGAGAGAGTGAGCACCTTTGCCCGGGAAGCTGGACACAGGAAGGGGTCGGCTGGAGGGAGTTAGTTCAGTTTTGGTTTGGAGCTGGGTAGTTGGAATTCAGAGAATCCCAAACTGGGAACTAAGCTTCCTGAACCCCCAGAAGGACTCGACTGACGGGTCCTGGTTCTGCCCCAAAGCCCTGCTGTATCCTTCATTCCTGTTGGCCAAAACAACCCTCTGTTTTACTGGCTGGCTGAGTCACTGTGAGTCCCAGGAAGAGGGGTGCAGGGCCAGATTCCACCACACTCCATGACACCCCCTAAGCCCCTCTGGGACCCCTGCAGCTGGGACGTAGGCATCTGTGCCCTCCACCAAACCCCTGAGCCCCCCAGGGACCCCTACAGCCTGGACCTTGATGTCTGTGCACCCCAGGAACCCCCTCAAATCCCCAGGGACCCCTTCAGCCTGGACATAGGTGGAACCCGTCTGCCAGGCTGAATTGATAGCAGCAAGGACTGGGTTCAATACATAGGGGTCCCTTCCCTATTACGTAATGCAAACCAGATCGAGCCCTCACCCAGTGACATGGGAAAATTTTACATACACACCCCTAGGTGCCTCAAAGAGGCAATACTTCCCCTCTTACAATCATAGAATCTGGGTATAGCAGAAAATGTTTAATAACGTGAGATAAACAACATAGCATTAAATTTGGAAAACACCTCAACTAGGCCGTGTCCTTTTCCCTGGGCTCTAGAATCTAGCAATCCCCAAATCACCCCAAGACTCCAAAGTACAATACCTCAAATATTTCAAGACTCCAGCAACCCCATAATCACCCACATTACCGCAGCCCCAGAGTTCAAGAGTCTATCTCCCGGGTTTTCCCCCCTGCCAGCCTGGGTAGAAAGGGGCACCTTACATGGTCCACTGCTGTCTGCCCTGCCTCTCCGTGGGATTCTGCTTCTACTTTTCCCACAAATTGCTCAGCTCAGTCCACCAGCTGCTCTGCTCCACCAGCCAACCTGTGATCTGCTCCAGCTGTCTCCAAAAACTGCTTAGCTTATTTCACTCCATGAACCATTCCAAGTGTTCCACAAACTGCTCTTCTCCATCAGCTGCTCTGCAATATAGTTTCACACTCTCCCACTATTAAACACTGCACTTCAATAACTTTAGCTTAGGAACCTGGATCTTCAGTTATTAAGAAATTCAACAACCAGCTCTACTATTTAACTGTTAAAAGAAGAGAAAATGTAACTGGTGTTTCTGGTTTATTCAAGGAGCCCACTCTCTTGTCTAGTGAGTGCCAGTCAACTGATGATGAGAATCCCTGTCTCAAAGCTGTTTCACAGTTCCTCATCCACACAATCAGGGTGACAACACTCCACATCTCACACCCCAACAACAAATAAACTGGGGATACCATAGCTGCCAAAGTAGCCATCCCAGGCTGCCGTGGCCGTGTCACGCAGGGTGGGTGTGTCTATGCAAACATGGTCAGACCCTGAAATCCTTTTCCACACTTGCCATAATTCACCACCAGATGTGAGGGTAGAGTTCATCCTGCTTCTGCTTACATAGGTATCTGTGCCCCCCACAACCCCCTAATCCCACCAGGACCCATCTAGCCTGGATAATGGTATCTGTGCTCTCCACAAACCTCTAAGCCCCCCAGGGAACCCACAAGCCCAGATGTAGGCATCTGTTTGCCCCACACACCCCTAAATACCCACAGGAACCTTCCAGACTGTAGGTAGGTATCTGTGACCCCTAGAGCCCCACAAAGTCTATCGGGACCCCTACAGCATGGATGTTTGTATCTGTGACAGACAAAAACCGCCTAAGCAACCCAAGGCCACCTACCATCAGGATGTAGCTATCTGTTCCCCCCCCAAACACACCTAATCCCCCCGGAACCCCTCCAGCCTAGATGTAGGTATCTCTGACCCCACGAATCCGCTAAGACGTGACAGGACCCCTCCAGCATCGACATAGGTATCTGTGCCCACACAGCCCTCCTAAGGCCCCCAAAACCCCTCCAGCCTTTACGCAGGTATCTGTGCCCAGCATGAACCCCCTAAGGTCCCTAGGACCCCTCTTGCCTGGATGAATGTATCTGTGCCCCTTACAAACCCCTAAGACCCCCCCAGGATCCCTATGGACCGGACTTAGATATCTGTGCACCCTCACGAACCCACTAATCCTCCCAGCGACCCCTACAGCATGGAAGTAGGTATCTGTACCCCAAAATTCCCGAAAGCAACCCCAGGACCCCTACAGCCTCGATATAGGTATCTGTGCCCCCGCACAACTCCCTAATACCCCCAGAACTCCTCCAGCCCTGACGTAGATATTTGTGCCTCTCATGAAGCCCCTAATGCCCACCAGAATGTCTCCATCCTGGACGTAGCTATCTGTGCCCCCCACGACCCCTAAGCCCCCCAGGGATCTCTACAGCCTCTACATAGGCGTGATGCTCTGTGCATTACCCTGCATGGCCACATGTTGTCACTGTTCCTCTATGAGAGAAATGCTCTGTGCATTTCCCTGCATGGCCACATGGTTTCACTGTTGCTCCATGCAGGAAATGCTCTGTCCATTACCTGGTGTGGTCACAAGGTGTCAATGTTGCTCCAGGCGGGAAATGCTCTGTGCATTACCCTGCCTGGCCACACGGTGTCACTGTTGCTCCATATGGGAAATGTTCTGTGTGTTACCGTGCGTGGCCACATGGTGTCACTGTTGCTCCATGCGGGAAATGCTCTGTGCATTACTGTGATGGAGTAGGGACTGTCTGTGTGGGGGATGGGAGAGCAGGGGGTGACTTTAGGACCGGACACGTGCTCAGCCTGTAACCTGAGCTAGGCTGGGGGAGGGGTCAGCACTTTAGCCCGGGAAGCTGGACACAGGAAATGGCCAGCTGGAGGGAGTTGGGTTAGTTCAGTTTCGGTTTTGGTCTGGGTGGTTGGAATTCAGGGATTCCCAAACTGGGAACTAAGTTTCCTGAACCCCTAGAAGGACTTGATTGTGGGGTCCTGCTTGTGCCTCCAAGCTCTGCTGTATCCTTCGCTCCTGTTGTCCAATAAACCTTCTGTTTTACTGGCTGGCTGAGAGTCACTGTGAGTCCCAGGAAGAGGGGTGCAGGACCGGACTCCCCCACACTCCGTGACAGACCCTAAGCCCCTCTGAGACCCCTGCAGCCTGGACGTAGGTATCTGTGCCTCCCACCAAACACCTAAGACACTCAGAGATCCCTCCAGCCTGAACTTAGGTATCTGTGCCTCCCACAAACCCCCTAAGCCCCCGAGGGACCTATACAGCCAGAACATTGGTATCTGTACCCCATATAGACTCCATAAGCCCCTTGCGACACTCCAGTGTGCACGTAGGTATATGTGCCCCTCAGAAACCCTCTAAGCCCCCAGGAACCCCTACAGCCTGGACATAGGTATTTACACTCCCACAACCCCCCTAACCCCCACCTCCCGGGATATCTACAATCTGGACGTAGATATCTGTGCCCCTCACGAAACCTCTAACCCCCCCTGGGAAAGATACAGCCTGGACATACGTATCTGTGCCCACTCGAACCCCTAAAACCCACTGGTACCCCTACAGCCTGGACATCATAGGTGTCATTGGCCCCCACAAATCCCTTAAGACTCCCAGGATGCCTCAAGCCTGGACGTAGGTATCTTTGTCCCCCACTAACCCCCTAAGCCCCCCTGGTAACCCTACAGCCTGGATGTAGGAATATGTGCCCCCCACGAACCCTCTAAGCCCCCATGGGACCCCTAGAGCATGGAGATTGGTATCTGTGTCCCCCCAAACTCTCTAAGCCCCCCAGGGACCGCTATGGCCTGGACATAGGTATCTGTGCACCCCAAGGCCCCTAAGATCCCCTGGACCTCTGCAGCCTGGCTGTAGGTGTGACAGTGCTGCCCGTGGGAGCCAGCTCAGCTCACTCAATCAGAGTGAATTGCAAACAAAACAGGGCAGACAAATCCCAAAGGCTGCTGGTTATTTCAATACTTAGATTTACCAAGCCAGCACAAAACAACTTCTGTAGTACCTCACTGGTTACTTAGAAGTTTAAACCACGCAGTTCCCTTAAAGTACCCAGCCTCAGGCCTCCGTCCAGACACACCTGTTAGATATGATGATGATTCCTGAAAAAGTTACTTCATCATATAAAAGAAAAGATTCTTCCGATCCCAAAAGATCAGCCAAATAACCAGGTTCAATTACAACTTAGATTTTACCTAAAATACATGCTATAGCCAATTCTTATTAACTAAGCTAAAATTTATTAGAAAAGAAAAGAGAGAGAGTGAGTGTTGGTTAAAAGATTAATAGACATATAGACTTGAATTCAATTTTTGAGGTTCAGATACAAAGTAGAGATGAGCTTGTAGTTGCCAAAAGTCCTTTTAAAAATAGTCCATAGGTTATAATCCAATGTCCATATTCAGGGTGGCTCCAGTCAATGACTGGGGATCTCAATCCTTGTGGCTTAAGGTTTCCCCCTCTTGAAACCCAAAGCAGATCTGAGATGAAGAAGGATCGTGTCCCAGGTTCTTAAACATTTCCAGCAGCCTTTCAGCCTGAGAAAACAATAGGCTTAACACTTCTTCCAAACATCCTGGCAATTAGTACATCCATCAAACAGTTCAGATACAGATTACCACAACCTTCAAAGAGACACAGACAATAATACTATTTCACTCCAGTATCATCATAAATTTTAATATTCTTTTTTTGCTCTTTGAATTAAAACTATAGCAATAGACAAGACTTATTTGCTGACATCACAAGACCTGAGCAAACACCTCCCCGTCTACCTCTAACACTGCAGACTTGCATTTCAAAGCTCTGTTCATTTACATATCTTGTTAACCAGTTTTTAAGGTTCACCCACGGGTCAGGTCAGTCAGTGAGGTGAGTTAATTAACTCTTTCTGGCCCTGTCACCTTTCAATGAGATATTAGATTATACTTATAATGTCACAGTCGCGGTGAGTTGACAGCTGCAGCTCCCCGTAGACTCTGCCTGCGCCTCTCACCGAGCTGGAGTACAGCAGGCGAGGGGAGAGCACTCAATGTATTGCATCTACACTAGACGCGATATATCAACTCCCGCTGGATCGATCACTGCCCACCGATTCGGCAGGTGGTATAGACATACCCCGAATATCTGGTGATCGGAGCTGGACCCCGAGGGGGACACATTGAAGGAACTCAGGGGTTAAGGTGCCTCTATTGTCAACTGTCAGGGCTGCTGTGGCTCAGAGAAGGGTGCTTGACTACCTGGCAGGCTTATGCGCCGCAAGCCTTGGAGGTGGGAGAAGTGAAGCGGCCACGGCGTGCTCGGGGTGCTCGTGCTTGGAGCAGGGGTGAGCTCGGGTGAGGGGTTTGCCGCAGGGCAGAGCAGGAGAGTTGCCACAAGAGGGGAGCCTCAGAGTGGAGGGGGGAGCTGCCAAGGGTGGGGCGCCTCAGGGCAGGGGTGCGGGGGGGGAGGGTGCAAGGTGGAAGTTTCGCCTAGGGCATGAAACTTCCTTGCACTGGCCCTGCCCCACGCCCTGCCTGCAGCCAGCCCTGCACCCCCTGCCCTGCCCTGCCGGCAGTCAGCCTCTGTCTCCAGCCAGCCCTGCACCTTCTGCTTTGCCTGCACCAGCCGCATCCTCCCTGCCCTGTCTCCAGCCAACCCCTGATGCACCCCGCTGCCTGAAGCCAGCCAGCCACGCAGCCCTTGCCCTGCCTGAAGCCAGACCCTACCTCCAGCCAACCCCACATCCACTGGTGCCCTGCACTTCCCAGGGCAGTAACCCTGCACATCTGCTTCAATGAGGGGGCAGGGAGCAGCTGGGACCCACACATGTGCACACCCTAGGGTGACCAGACAGCAAGTGTGAAAAATCGGGACGGCGTGGGGGGTAATAGGATCCTAGATAAGACCCCAAAATTCGGACTGTCCCTATAAAATTGGGACATCTGGTCACCACAGCACACCCCCAGCACTCCTGAGTTCCATTGCTGGGTTTCCAATTGGTTCCTCTGCTGGTTGTTTTCCTTTTCCTGCGGACTTTGGGCAAGTTGCTCCCCACTCTCGGGCTCTGTCCCCAGCAGTCAAATGGGGATTTCATACCTTCCCGCTATTGGAAAGTGCTGGGAGAATCTCCCAGCAGAAGCTGCTCTAACAGTGCTAAGCAGCATCTGACCAATCAAGGTCGGAGCTCACTGCCCAGGAGGAGTGCTTGGCTCTGGGGTTTCACTTCAGCCCAGTGTAGAGAGAGAGCCCTAACCATGGAGTTTGGCTCAAGAAGACCAAGTCTCCAATTTGTTAAGGGTGTTTTGAATTTCAATCCTGTGCTCCAAAGTGCTTGGTGTCAGTTGTAAACTTTAGCAGCATGCTCTCCACTCCATTTTCCAAATCATTCATGAAAATATAGAATAGTACCTGACACCGGACTGATCCCTGCCAGACCCACTAGGTTCACCCTCCCCGTTGGGCAGCTAAACATGGAGAAGGGCTCCTGGAGTCTTGGCTTTCAACCAGCTCTGCACCCACATTACACTGACAGCAGCTGGACTACATTTCCCTCGTTTGCTTCTGAGAATGTCCTATGGGACTGTGTCAAAAGCCTTAGTAACACCAAGCTAGATCCCAACTATTGTTTACTCACCTCTACCAGGCCCAGAACCCTGCCAAAGAAGGAAAGAGGATTGGTTTGGAATGATTTGTTCTTGACAATTCCACGCTCACTAGTCATAAGAACCAAATCATCCTGTAGGTGCTGCTGACAAACTGAGTGTTTAAGAATGTATTGCAGGATCTCTCCAGCTATGGCAGTCAGGCTAGCTAGTCTGTAAGTCCCAGAGGTCTTTTTGTTCCCCTTTGAAAGATAGGTCCTGTCTTGTTCATGGATGGGAAGATGTTCTTTTTCAGGGGTCTCAGACAAGAACTGGGGCACAACACATGGTTTGTTAAGGCCACAAAAACGGAGGCAGGAACCTCTTCTCTGCTGCTGGCAAAGAACCACAGGTACCTAAAAGATAGGGACTCACATCTCTGAATGGGCTTTAAAAAGGCAGTGGTTAATAAGTTTGGCCCCGACCATTTCTTGTTTCCACAGACTAGACATTTTAGCAAACTTTAGAATTCCTTGGTGCTAAACACTGTGAAACTTCCCTTTCTCCTTCACAGAGGGCTTTAATACCCCTTATCTCACTTGGGCTCTAAACTGCCCATAGTTCGATAACTCTTCCTGTTCCGATTGGACAGATGGGAGAAGGGAAGTGACCTACCCAAAGCCTGCACAACAAGGCGATGGCAGAGCCAGAAAGAGAAGCAACCAGTTCTGACTCCTGTTCTAACAGATGAAAACACCCCATAGCCCAGGAATCGAGATGGTGGGAAAATTTCATTCAAACCGTTTCTGTCCGAAAATGCCATTTAGACTTAACCAGTTTGTTTCTCAAAATCATAACAAGTGGGATGAAAGATCTTTGCAAAAATATTTTGTTGCAAAACAAAAGCATCTCCTCTTTGTCAGAGTGTGTTAAATTGTCTCCTCGCACACAAAGAGGAGACACTTACATCTCAACCATTAGATAAGATGCTTCAATCTGAGCTAAGTCGTTGCTACTATTAACAATTTCAAAATAAAAAAATACAAATTAAATAGACTATTTCAGCTAATCTATTATGTCATAATCTGCTCTGAGTAAACATGATGGGAAACTTCATATTATGCACTACTTCTAGTGACACTCCCAAATGGATCCGCATCCTTCACCCACCATGAGGTAGGTAAGAGCGGATCATTATTATCCCTACTTGAAAGAGGGAGAAGCTAAGGCTGAGAAAGGAGAATTGACTTGTCTTAGGTCACACAGCCCGTCAGAGGCAGTGTTGGGAATAGGACCGAAGAGCCCTGATTTTCAAACAAACCATCGGATCTTGAATTTCAGACATTGAAGACCTGAATACTGTGCTCTCAGATGAGCTCCAGACCAACAACAGTGACAGTAATTATTCAGCAAGTATTTGAGGAGAACTGCAATGTTAGAGGGAATCATCAACTGCTCAGAGACAATTAATGCAGAGAAGCAGCAAAATTAATCAAAGATAGAACTGGTTCTGACTTATTTACTTGATCTTAAAAGAGAACAACAAGGACCTGAGTCTCCTCCCTGTCAATAACCCCCTGCTCAACCAATCAGGGTAGAGACTGAGGACGGGAGGCTGAGGGTTCTCACCAGAGAGCCCAAAGGATGGCCCAGGTCACCGGTGGGGATCACTGCCCGAGCACTATTTCAGTCCCACATTTTTGGGTGGACCTTCCATAGTGGGAGCTGCAGAGGACTTCCCTGCAACACACACACACACACCTCCGTCCTGTTGTTGGGAGGGGAACAGGAGAAAGGACAAAAGAAGCAAGAGAAGAAGAGGAGGGAGAGATGGAGGAAGAGGTGAAACAAAAAGGACAAACCCTAATGTCCCCAGCGATTCTAAGGGACAAAATCCCAGGTGCGCAATAAAATTCTGCCTCCTTAAGCTCGTGTTTTCCATGCCTAGAATTCACTTGTCACCAGATAGATCAGACTGAACAGGTTTCAAACCTCCAAGAGGCTCTTACCTTCTAAATAGGGACGGCTGTTTTCTAGTAAAATCACTACAAGGGAAGGAGGAAACTCGAAAGAGGTTCCTCCTGGCGCTCACGTCCATGACCCCAAATAATCTCTCAGTCCTCAAAGAGAGACCTGGAGAAGGAAACATGCTGAAGCAAAGCCACAGAGGTCTCTGAGGTTTCACTGGCCCCTCACCCCTGTCCTGCCTTGCTGATGTCAGCATCTCTCTGTGAGGTCACCACCTCCCCACCACCTTTGACCAATAGTCTGAGGTCCTGCAAAAGGCCTTTGTGATGTCACTGCCACACCCCTCCCTTGCTGGGCTAATGTCCTGCCCCTGGCCAGGCACTTTGGAGGTTTGAGCTACTCCCTGTGGATCACCCCACTCAAAGAGCGTTCGTTCTAGGCAGCAAGCCGGCTAGACAGGAAAACATCAGACGCTGCTCCCAATGCTACACTCAGTTTTTCAGAAATTAGTCGACTTCATGGTCAGAAGACACCATTAGAGCATCTAACCTGCATATCACAGGCCTCCTGTATGACATAACAGCTACTTTGGGGGCAAACACATTCCAGAAAGGCATCTAGTCTTCATTAAATGACATCAGGAGATGGTGAATCCACCACTTTCCTTCGTAGCTTGCTCCTGTGGTGAATCATCCTCGCTGTTGACTATTGTGCCTCAGTTGTAATATGAATTTGTCTCTTTTCACTTCCCAGCCATTGGGTCTTTTTATGCCTTTCTCTGCTCCATTCAAGAGCCCGTAAATACCCAATCTTTTCTCTCCATTAAGGCCCTTCAACATTTCAATGAAATCACCTTTCAACCTTCTTTTGGTAAGCTAAACAGGTTGAGCTCTTTCAATAGCTCACTGGAAGGCATTTTTCTCCAGCCCTCAGAAAATTTGGTGGCTCTTTGCTGCCCTAGCTCCAATTTCACAACATCTTTTTCAAATGAGGATACCAGAACTGGAGGCAGTATAAAGGTTGTATAAAGGTAAAATTAAATAGGTTGCAGAAGAGTTTTTTTTAATTTCGGCTTTTGTTACTAAAAATTTTGTCTCTCTGCGGTGAGAAAAAACACTCCCCGAATGCCAAAATTTGAGTCATGAAAAGCGGCAGTGTGAACAGCGCATCATAGGTGGAGCTGTGCTCCCGGTGACAAAGCTCCTGCCCCTCATTGGAGGTAGTTTGGCTTTGTTGCCGGGGAAGCTCTCTCTCAGCGATAAGGACGGCCACACAGCGCACCTTACAATGGCATGGTTAGAGTGGCAAAGCTGCACCGTGGTAAGGTGCGCGGTGTTGACACAGCCTCAGAGCTGGGGAAAGCCGACAGGCACTGAGGAGCACAGGGTTCAGACAGAGACATCCGTTAGGAGAGGAACTATTCACAGGGATTCTCTATAGCCTAGTAAGGTGGAGAGGATGGAAGATGATAATGTACAGGTAGGTTCTGATGAGAAACAGTGAAATGAAAGAGTCTCCCTCAATTACATCATGTAATAGCAGACAGCTAAAATGGGACACATTTTAGAAGTGCTTAAATACAAACGCTAAACGTCTAAGTACTAAGACTGGTGAATTTGAGTGCCTGGTATTGAGTGACGATATTGATAGAATAGGCATCACAGAAACCCTTGCACCTCCTCCTGCACCCACATGGGGAGACTGACCTGTGTGCATGGAGCAGCTGGCATTGCTGCCCCCGACTCCTCCCTGGAACGCTGCTCATCTGGGCACCCCTAGGGGCTGTGGGATGTGGGGGCAAGAAGTGAGATCATCCGAGCTCCCTGCATCCAGGTCACTTTCCTCAGCCGGGCAGCATAGCGGGAGGGCAGAGAGCAGCAGCTTCTGATGCTCCCCTCACAGCACAGCCCAAGTGGGAAAAGTGACCAGGACGCATGGAGCACATAGGGTTGCTCCTTACTCCCCTCAAACCTCTATGGACCCATGGAGGAGCATTGGGGCAGGGGAGAGCAGTGAGCACCTTTGCACTGCCACACGGTGCACTTTGACCCCTGGAGCCCTGGGCAGCTATCGGGGGGCACCACCCATAAGGCCGGTCAGGCTCCCCAGAACGAGCAGCAGAAAACACAGAGACTGGCCACACACTGAGCAGTGGTAGCCTGGGCGGCTCGTAATGGAGGCTCAGGAGGGAGAGGTGTCATAACATTTTTTCCCAGATTTGGACCTTAGCGTCCAAAATATGGGTGTTAGCATGAAAACCTCCAAGCTTAGTTACCAGCTTGGACCTGGTAAAGCTTAGACCAGCCTGGGATTTATACAGTGCCTGGCTCACTGTGGTCTCCCCAAAACCTTCCCCGGGGAACCCCAGACTCAGATGCCTGAGTCTCACAACAAAGGGGAATAAACCATTTCCCTTCCCCCTCCTCCCCTCCAGGTGTTCCCTCCCTGGGTTCCTGGAGAGATATACAGAAGCAAGCTCCGTGAATCTAAACAGAGGGACTCCCCCCTCCCTGTTTCCAGTCCTGGAAATAGAAGTCCCAAGATAGCTAATCTCTCTTCCCCCTTACCCAGAGG
>NW_026114715.1:0-52802 GCF_025201925.1 Gopherus flavomarginatus | reverse complement strand
AGCTCCTGGGGCCCAACCCCCTGGGGCCCCAACACCAGCTGCAGGGGCCCAGACCCCAGCTCCAGGGGCCCAACCCCGGCCCCACCCCTGGGGGCCCGAACCATAGCTCCAGGGGCTAAACCCTGGGGGCGCCAACACCAGCTCCAGGGGCCCAACCCTGAGCGCCCGAAGAATACCTCCAGGGGCCTAACCAGTGGGGGCCTCAACACCAGCTCCAAGAGGGGCCCAACCCCTGAGCGCCCGAACATAGCTCCCGGGGCCTAACCCCTGTTTGACACCACCGCAGCTCCAAGGGCCCAACCCCTGAGCACCCGAACCATAGCTCCAGGGGCCCAACCCCTGGGGGTCCCAACACCAGCTCCAGAGGCTCAACCCCTGCGGGCCCCAACACCAGCTCCAGGGGCCCAGTCCCTGGGGACCGAACCAAAGCTCCAGGGGCCCAACCCCTGAGCGCTGAAATCATAGCTCCAGGGGCTTAACCCCTGGGGGCCCCAACACCAGCTCCAGGGGCCCAAACCCTGAGCGCCCGAACAATACCTCCAGGGGCCTAACCCCTGGGGGCCCCGACACCAGCTCCAGGGGTTCAACCGTTGAGTGCCCGAACCATAGCTCCAGGGGCCTAACCCCTGGGGGCCCCCACCCCAGCTCCAAGGGCCAAACCCCTGAGCGCCCGAACCATAGCTCCAGGGGTCTAACCCCTGGGAGCCCCAATCCCAGCTCCAGGGGCTCAACCCCTCGGGACCCCAACGCCAGCTCCAGGGGACCCAACCACTGAGTACCCGAACCATAGCTCCAGGGGCCGAACCCCTGAGCGCCCGAACAATAGCTCTAGGGCCTCACAACTGGAGCCCAACACCAGCTCCAGAGCCCCAACCCCTGGGGGACACAACATCAGCTCCAGTGGCCCAACCCCTGGGGGTCCCAACAACCAGCTCCAGGGGCCTAAACCCCTGAGCGCCCGAACCATAGCTCAAGTGGCCTAACCCATGGTGGCAACTACCCCAGCTCCAAGGGCCCAACCCCTGAGCGCCCGAACCATAGCACCAGGGGCCTAACCCCCGGGACCCCAACCACAGCTCCTGGGGTCCAACCCCTGGAGCCCCAACACCAGCTCCAGGAGTTCAACCCCTGGGGGCTCCAAAACGAGCTCCAGGGGCCCAACCCCAGAGCGCCCGAACCATACCTCCAGGGGCCTAACCCCTGAGCGCCAGAACCATAGCTCTAGGGGCGTGACCCCTGAGGGACCCAACACCAGCTCCAAGGGTCAAACCCCAGGGGGCCCCAACACCAGCTCCAGGGCCCAACCCCTGAGCGCCCTAAGCATAGCTCCAAGGGCCTAACCCCTGGGCTCCCGAACCCCAATTCCAAGGGTCCAAACCCTGAGCGCCCGAACCATAGCTCCATGGGCCAAACCCCCGGGGGCCCCAACCCCAGCTCCAGGGGCCCAACCCGTGATCGCCCGAACAATACTTCCAGGGGCCTAACCCCTGCTAGCCCCCACCCCAGCTCTAAGGGCCCAACCCTGGATCGCCTGAACCATAGCTCCAGGGGCCCAACCCCAGAGCGCCCAAACCAGAGCTCCAGGAGACCAACCCCTGCAGGCCACAAACGCCAGCTCCAGGAGCCCAACCCGTGGGGGCCCCAACACCAGCTCCAGGGACCCAACCACTGAGTGTCCGAACCATAGCTCCAGGGGCCTAACCCCTGGGGGCCCCAACCGCAGCTCCTGGAGTCCAACCCCTGGAGCCCCAACACCAGCTCCAGGAGTTCAACCCCTGGGGGGCCCCAAAACCAGCTCTAGGGGCCCAACCCCAGAGCGCCCGAACCATACCTCCAGGGGCCTAACCTCTGAGCGCCAGAACCATAGCTCTAGGGGCGTGACCCCTGGGGGCCCAAACCCCAGCTCCAGGGGCCCAACCCCTGGGAGCTCCAACACCAGGTCCAGGAGCCCAACCCTGGGGGCGCCAACACCAGTTCCAGGGGCCCAACCCCTATACGCCCGAACCATAGCTCCAGGGGCCTCACCCCTGGAGGCCCCAACACCAGCTCCAGGGGCCCAACCCCTGGGGGCCCCAACAACAGCTCCAGGGGCCCAACCCCTGGGGGCCCCAACACCAGCTCCAGGGGCCCAAAACTTTAGCGCCATAAACATTAGCTCCAAGGGGCCTAACCCCTGGGCTCCCAAACCCCAGCTCGAAGGGTCCAACCCCTGAGCACCAGAACCATAGCTCCAGGGTCCTAACCCCCGGGGGCCCCAACCCTAGCTCCAGGGGTCTAACCCCTCGGGGCCCCAACACCAGCTCCATGGGCCCAACCCCTGAGCGCCCGAAACCATAGTTTCAGGGGCCAAAGCCCTGGGGGCCCCAACACCAGCTCCAGGGGCCCAACCCCTGAGCGCCCGAACCATAGCTCCACGGGTCTAACCCCTGGGGGCCCCCACCCCTGCTCCAAGGGCCCAAACCATGTGCGCTCGAGCCATAGCTCCAGGGGCCTAACCCCTGCGGGCCCCAACCCCAGCTCCAGGGTCCGAACCCCTGGGGGCCCCAACACCAGGTCGAGGGGTCTAATCCCTGAGCGCCCGAACCATAGCTACAGGGGCCTAACCCCTGGGGGGCCCCAACCTCAGCTCCAGGGGCTCAACCCCTGGGGGCCACAAACCAGCTCCAGTAGCCCAACCCCTGGGGGCCCCAACACCAGTTCCAGGGGCCCAAACCCAGAGCGCCCGAACCATAGCTCCAAGGGCCCAACCCCTGAACGCCCGAATCATAGCTCCAGGGGCCTCACCCCTGGAGGCCCCAACACCAGCTCCAGGGTACCAACCGCTAAGCGCCCTAACCATAGCTCCAAGGGCCTAACCCCTGGGCTCCCCAACCCCAACTCGAAGGGTCAAACCCCTGAGCCCTCGAACCATAGCTCCAAAGGCCTAACCCCCGGGGGCCCGAACCCCAGCTCCAGGGGCACAACCCCTGAGCGCCCGAACAATACCTCCAGGGGCCTAACCCCTGGGGGTCCCAACACCAGCTCCAGGGGCCGAACCCCTGAGCGTTCGAACCATAGCTCCAGGAGGTCTAAACCCCCGGGGGCACGAACCCCAGGTCCAGGGGCCTAACCCCTTGGGGCTCCAACCCCAGCTCCAAGGGCCGAACCCCGGAGCGCCCGAACCAGAGCTCCAGGGGCCTAACCCCTGGGAGCCCCAACCCCAGCTCCACGGGCCCAACCCCTGGTGGCCCCAACACCAGCTCCAGGGTCCCAACCCCTGAGCGTCCGAACCATAGCTCCAGGGGCCTTACCTCAGGGGGCCCCAACCCCAGCTCCAGGGGCCCAACCCCTGGGGGCCCAACACCAGCTCCAGGGGCCGAGCCCCTGAGCGATCGAACCATAGCTCCAGGAGTCTAACCCCCCGGGGGCACGAACCCCAGGTCCAGGGGCCCAACCCCTGGGGGCCCAAACACCCGCTCCAAGAGCCGAACCCCTGGGGACCCCAAACACCAGCTCCAGGGGACCAACTCCAGAGCGCCCGAACGATAGCTCCAGGGGACCAACCCCTGACTGCCCGAATCACAGCTCCAGGGGCCTCACCCCTGGGGGCCCCAAGACCAGCTACAGGGGCCCAACCCCTGGGGGCCCCAACGCCAGCTCCAGGGGCCCAACCGCTGAGCGTCTGAACCATAGCTACAGGTGCCTAAACCCCCGGGGGCCCCAAACCCAGCTCCAGGAGCCCAAACCCTGGGGGCCCCAACACCAGCCCCAGAGGCCCAACAGCAGAGTGCCCGAACCATAGCTCCAGGGGCCCAACCCGTGAGCGCCCGAACCATAGCCCCAGGGGCCTTACCCCCGGGGTCCCCAACCCCACCTCCAGGGCCCATCCGCTGGGGGCCCCAACACCAGCTCCAGGGGCCCAACCCCTGAGTGCCCGAACCATAGCTCCAGGGGCCTAACTCCCGGGGGCCCCAACCCTAGCTCCAGGGGCCCAAGCCCTGGGGGCCCCAACACCAGCTACAGGAGCCCAACCCCTGGGGGCCCCAACACCAGCTCCAGGGCCCAACCCCAGAGCGCCCCAACCATAGCTCCAGGGTACCAACCCATGAGCGCCCGAACCCTAGCCGCAGGGGCTTCGCAACTGGGGGTCCCAACACCAGCTCCAGAGGCCCAACCTCTGAGCCCCCGAACCATAGCTCCAGAGGTCTAACCCTCGGGGGCCCCAACACCAGCTCCAGGGGCCCAGCCCCAGAGCTCCCGAACCATAGCTCCAAGGGCCTAACCCCTGGGCTCTGAACCCCAGCTCCAAGGGTCCAACCCCTGAGCGCCCGAACCATAGCTCCAGGAGCATAACCCCCCGTGGGCCCCAACACAAACTGCAGGGGCCCAGCCCCTGGGGGCCCCAACCCAAGCTCCAGGAGCCCAACCCCTGGGGGCTCCAACACCAGGTCCAGGAGCCCAACCCCTGGGGGCGCCAACACCAGTTCCAGGGGCCCAACCCCTATACGCCCGAACCATAGCTCCAGGGGCCTCACCCCTGGAGGCCCGAACAACCAGCTCCAGGGGCCCAAAACCTTAGCTCCATAAACATTAGCTCCAAGGGCCTAACTCCTGGGCTCCGAAACCCCAGCTCGAAGGGTCCAACCCCTGAGCAGCAGAACCATAACTCCAGGGTCGTAACCCCCGGGGGCCCCAACCCTAGCTCCAGGGGTCCAACCCCTGGGGGCCACAACACCAGCTCCATGGGCCCAACCACTGAGCGCCCGAACCATAGTTTCAGGGGCCAAAGCCCTGGGGGCCCCAACACCAGCTCCAGGGGCCCAACCCCTGAGCACCCGAACCATAGCTCAACGGGCCTAACCCCTGGGGGCCCCCACCCCTGCTCCAAGGGCCCCAAACCATGAGCGCTCGAACCATAAGCTCCAGGGCCTAACCCCTGGGGGCCCCAACCCCAGCTCCAGTGTCCGAACCCGTGGAGGCCCAAACACCAGCTCGAGGGGTCTAATCCCTGAGCGCCCGAACCATAGGTACAGGGGCCTAACCCCCCGGGGGCCCCATCCTCAGCTCCAGGGGCTCAACCCCTGGGGGACACACACCAGCTCCAGGGGCTGAACCCCTGGGGGGCCCCAACACCAGTTCCAGGGGCCCAAACCCAGAGCGCCCGAAACCATAGCTCCAAGGGCCCAACCCCTGAACGCCCGAATCATAGCTCCAGGGGCCTCACCCCTGGAGGCCCCAACACCAGCTCCAGGGTCCCAACCCCTGAGCGCCCGAACCATAGCTCCAGGGGCCTAAAACCCTGGGGTCAAAACACGAGCTACAGGTGCCTAACCCCTGGGGGCCCCAACACCAGCTCTACGGGACCAACCCCTGAGCGCCCGAACCATACCTCTAGGGACCGAATCCCTGGGGCCCCGAACACCAGCTTCAGGGGCCCAAACCCCTGGGGGCACCAACACCAGCTCCAGGGACCCAACCCGTGAGCGCCCACACCATAGCTCCAGTGGCCTAACCCCGGGGGCCCCAACACCAGCTCCAGGGTCCCAACACGTGAGGCGCCCGAACAATACCTCCACGGGCCTAACCCCTGGAGGCCCCAACTCCAGTTCCAGGGGCCCAACCCTTGAGCTCCCGAAACAGAGCTCCAGGGGCGTAACCCATGGGGGGCCCCACCCCAGTTCCAATGGAACAACCCCTGAGCGCCCGAAGCATAGCTGCAGGGGCCTAACAACCGGGGGCTCCAACCCCAGCTCCAGGGACCCAACACCTGGGGGCCGCAACACCAGCTCCAGGGGGCCTAACCCCTGGGGACCCAACACCAGCTCCAGGGGCCCAACCCCTGAGCCCCCGAACAATACCTCCAGGGGCCTAACCCCTGGGGGCCAAAACCCAGCTCCAGGTTCCCAACCAATGGGGGCCCCAACACCAGCTCGAGGGGTCCAACCCCTGAGCGCACCGAACCATAGCTACAGGGGCCTAACCCTCGGGAGCCGCAAACTCAGCTCCAGGGGCTCAACCCCTTGGGGCCCCACAGCAGCTCCCGGAGCCAAACCCCTGGGGGCCCCAACACCAGCTCCAGGGGCCCAACCCCTGAGCGCCCGAACCATAGCTCCAAGGGCTCAACCCCTGAAACGCCCGAATCATAGCTCCAGGGGCCTCACCCCTGGAGGCCCCAACACCAGCTCCAGGGGCCCAACCCCTGAGCGTCCGAACCATAGCTCCAGGGGCCTAAACTCCGGGGGCCCCAACACCAGCTCCAGGGGCCCAACCCCTGAGCGTCCGAACCATAGCTCCAGGGGCCTAACCCCTGGGGTCAAAACACGAGCTCCAGGGGCCTAACCCCTGGGGGCCCCAACACCAGCTCCACGGGCCCAACCCCTGAGCGCCCGAACCATAGCTCCAGGGACCTAATAACTGGGGCCCGAACACCAGCTCCAGGGGCCCAACCCCTGAGCGCCCGAACCATAGCTCCAAGGGCTCAACCCCTGAACGCCCGAATCATAGCTCCAGGGGCCTCACCCCTGGAGGCCCCAACACCAGCTCCAGGGGCCCAACCCCTGAGCGTCCGAACCATAGCTCCAGGGGCCTAACCCCTGGGGGCCCCAATCCCAGCTCCAGGGGCCAGCCCCTGGGGACCCCAACACCAGCGCCACGGGCCCAAACCCTGAGCGCCCGAAAAATAGCTCCAGGGGCCTAACCCCTCGGGCCCCAACAGGAGCTCCAGGTGCCCAACCCCTGGGGGCTCCAACAGGAGCTCCAGGAGCCCAAGCCCTGAGCGCCTGAACCATAGCTCCGAGGGCGTAACCCCTGGGCTCCCCAACCACAGCTCCAAGTGTCCAACCCCTGAGCGCCCGAACCATAGGTCCAGGGGCCGAACCCAAGGGGGCCCCAACACCAGCTCCAAGGGCCCAACCCCTTAGTGCCCGAACCATAGCTCCAGGGTGCTACCCCTGGGGGCCCGAACCGCTGCTGGCAAGGGCCCAACCTCTGAGGGCCCGAAACCATAGCTCCAGGGGCCTAACCCCTGGGGGTCCCAACCCCAGTTCTAGGGGCCCAACCCCTGCGGGCCCCAACCACAGCTCCAAAGGCCCAACCCCTGATCGCCCGAACCAAAGCTCCAGGAGCCTAACCCCTGGGGGCACAACACCAGCTCCACGCGCCTAACCGCTGAGCGCTCGAACCATAGCTCCAGGGGCCTTACCCCTGGGACCCCAACACCCAGCTCCAGGGGCCCAACCCCTGGGGGCCCCCAGCACCAGCTCCAGGGGCCCAACCCCTGAGCGCCCTGAACATAATCCAGGAGCCTAACCCCTGGGGTCCCAACACCAGCTCCAGGGGCCCGACCCCTCAGTCCCCGAACAATACCTCCAGGGGCCTATCCCCTGGGGGCACAAACACCAGCTCCAGGGGCCCAACCCCTGAGCGCCCGAGCCATAGCTCCAGGGGCCTAACCCCTGGGGGCCCCAACACCAGCTCCAGGGGCCAACCCCAGAGCGCCCCAACTATAGCTCGAGGGGCCCAACCCCAGAACGCCCGAACCATAGCTCCAATGGTCTAACCCCTGGCTCCCCCAACCACAGCTCCAAGTGTCCAACCCCTGAGCGCCCGATCCATAGGTCCAGGGGCCGTACCGAAGGGGGCCCCAAACACCAGCTCCCAGGGCCCAACCCCTGAGCACCCGAACCATAGCTCCAGGGGCCCAACCCCTGACCGCCCGAACCATAGCTCCAGGAGCCTCACCCCTGGGGGCCCTAACACCAGTTACAGGGGCCTAACCCCTGGGGCCCCAACACCAGCTCCAGGGGTCCAACCCCTGAGCGCCTGAAACATAGTTCTAGGGGCCTAACCCCTGGGGTCCCGCACTCCAGCTCCAAGGTCAAAACCGCTGAGCGCCCGAACCATAGCTCCAGGGGCCTAACTCCTCGGGCCCCAACACGAGCTCCAGGGGCCCAACCCCTGGTGTCTCCAACAGCAGCTCCAGGAGCCCAACCCCTGAGCGCCCGAACCATAGCTCCAGGGGCCTAACCCCTGGGCTCCCGAACCACAGCTCCAAGTGTCCAACCCCTGAGCGCCAGAACCATAGGTCCAGGGGCCGAACCCAAGGGGGCCCCAACACCAGCTCGAAGGGCCCAACCCCTGAGCACCCGAACCATAGCTCCAGGGGCTCAACCCCTGAATGCCCGAACCATAGCTCCAGGGGCCTCACCCCTGGGGGCCCTAACACCAGTTACAGGGGCCTAACCCCTGGGGCCCCAACACGAGCTCCAGGGGCCCAACCCCTGAGTGCCCGAACCATAGGTCCAGGGGCCTAACCCCCAGGGGCTCGAACCCGAGCTCCATTAGCCCAACCCCTGGGGCCCTCGATCCCAGCTCCAAGGGCCCAACCCCTGAGCGCCCGAACCATAGCTCCAGGGGCCTAACCCCCGGGGGCCCCAACCCCAGCTCCAGGGACCCAACCCCTGTGACCCTTGACCCCAGCTCCAGGGGCCCAACCCCTGAGCGCCCGAACCATAGCTCCAGGGGCCTAACCCCTGGGGCCCCAATACCAGCTCCAGCGGCCCATCCCCTGAGCGCCCGAACTATAGCTCCAGGGGCCTAACCCCTGGAGGCCCAAACACGAGCTCCAGGGGCCCAACCCCTGGGGGCCCCAACACCAGCTCCAGCGGCCCTTCCCCAGATCGCCCGAACCATAGCTCCAGGGGCCTAACCCCTGGGGGCCCCAACCCCAGCTCCAAGGGCCCAACCCCTTAGTGCCCCAACCATAGCTCTAGGGTCCTACCCCTGGGGGCCCCAACCGCAGCTCCAAGGGCTCAACCCCTGAGGGCCCGAACCATAGCTCCAGGGGCCTAACCCCCGGGGGCCCAAACCCCAGCTCCAAGGGCCCAACCCCTGGGTGTCTGAACCATAGCTCCAGAGGCCTAACCCCCGGGTGCCCTAACCCCAGCTCCAGGGGCCCAACCCCTGGGGGCCCCAACCCCAGCTCCAAAGGCCCAACCCCTGATCGCCCGAACCAAAGCTCCAGGGGCCTAACCCCTGGGGGGACAACACCAGCTCCAGGGGTCTAACCGCTGAGCGCCCGAACCATAGCTCCAGGGGCCTGACCCCTGGGACCCCAACACCAGCTCCAGGGGCCCAACCCCTGGGGGCCCCAACACCAGCTCCAGGGGCCGAACCCCTGAGCGCCCTAAACACAATCCAGGACCCTAACCCCTGGGGGTCCTAACACCAGCTCCAGGGGAACGACCCCTGAGTCCCCGAATAATACCTCTAGGGGCCTAACCCCTGGGGGCACAAACACCAGCTCCAGGGGCTCAACCCCTGAATGCCCGAACCATAGCTCCAGGGGCCTCACCCCTGGGGGCCCTAACACCAGTTACAGGGGCCTAACCCCTGGGGCCCCAACACGAGCTCCAGGGGCCCAACCCCTGAGTGCCCGAACCATAGGTCCAGGGGCCTAACCCCCAGGGGCTCGAACCCGAGCTCCATTAGCCCAACCCCTGGGGCCCACGACCCCAGCTCCAAGGGCCCAACCCCTGAGCGCCCGAACCATAGCTCCAGGGGCCTAACCCCCGGGGGCCCCAACCCCAGCTCCAGGGACCCAACCCCTGGGACCCTTGACCCCAGCTCCAGGGGCCCAACCCCTGAGCGCCCGAACCATAGCTCCAGGGGCCTAACCCCTGGGGCCCCAATACCAGCTCCAGCGGCCCATCCCCTGAGCGCCCGAACTATAGCTCCAGGGGCCTAACCCCTGGAGGCCCAAACACGAGCTCCAGGGGCCCCAACCCCTGGGGGGCCCCCAACACCAGCTCCAGCGGCCCTTCCCCAGATCGCCCGAACCATAGCTCCAGGGGCCTAACCCCTGGGGGCCCCAACCCCAGCTCCAAGGTCCCAACCCCTTAGTGCCCCAACCATAGCTCTAGGGTCCTACCCCTGGGGGCCCCAACCGCAGCTCCAAGGGCTCAACCCCTGAGGGCCCGAACCATAGCTCCAGCGGCCTAACCCCCGGGGGCCCAAACCCCAGCTCCAAGGGCCCAACCCCTGGGTGTCTGAACCATAGCTCCAGAGGCCTAACCCCCGGGTGCCCTAACCCCAGCTCCAGGGGCCCAACCCCTGGGGGCCCCAACCCCAGCTCCAGGGGCCCAACCCCTGGGGGCCCCAACCCCAGCTCCAAAGGCCCAACCCCTGATCGCCCGAACTCAAAGCTCCAGGGGCCTAACCCCTGGGGGACAACACCAGCTCCAGGGGTCTAACCGCTGAGCGCCCGAACCATAGCTCCAGGGGCCTGACCCCTGGGACCCCAACACCTAGCTCCAGGGGCCCAACCCCTGGGGGCCCCAACACCAGCTGCCGGGGTCTAACCGCTGATCGCAGGAACCATAGCTCCATGGGCCCAACCCCTGAGCGCCCGAAGCATAGCTCCAGGGGCCCAACCCCTGAGAGAGCAAACGATTGCTCCAAGGGCCAAACCCCTGGGCTCCCCAACCCCAGCTCCAAAGGTCCAACCCCTGAGTGCCCGAACCATAGCTCCAGTGGCCTAACCCCCGGGGCCCAGACCCCAGCTCCAGCGGCCCCACCCCTGGGGGCCCGAACCATAGCTCCAGGGGTCTAAACCCTGGGGGCGCCAACACCAGCTCCAGGGGACCAACCCCTGAGCGCCCGAAGAATACCTCCAGGGGCCTAACCAGTGGGGGCCTCAACACCAGCTCCAGAGGCCGAACCCCTGAGCGCCCGAACCATAGCTCCCGGGGCCTAACCCCTGTTTGACACCACCGCAGCTCCAAGGGCCCAACCCCTGAGCACCCGAACCATAGCTCCAGGGGCCTAACCCCTGGGGGCACCAACGCCAGCTCCAGAGGCTCAACCCCTGCGGGCCCAACCCCAGCTCCGGGGGCCCAGCCCCTGGGGGCCAGAACAAAAGCTGCAGGGGCCCAACCCCTGAGCGCTGAAATCATAGCTCCAGGGGCTTAACCCCTGGGGGCCCCAACACCAGCTCCAGGGGCCCAAACCCTGAGCGCCCGAACAATACCTCCAGGGGCCTAACCCCTGGGGGCCCCGACACCAGCTCCAGGGGTTCAACCGTTGAGTGCCCGAACCATAGCTCCAGGGGCCTAACCCCTGGGGGCCCCCACCCCAGCTCCAAGGGCCAAACCCCTGAGCGCCCGAACCATAGCTCCAGGGGTCTAACCCCTGGGAGCCCCAATCCCAGCTCCAGGGGCTCAACCCCTCGGGACCCCAACGCCAGCTCCAGGGACCCAACCACTGAGTACCCGAACCATAGCTCCAGGGGCCGAACCCCTGAGCGCCCGAACAATAGCTCTAGGGGCCTCACAACTGGGAGCCCCAACACCAGCTCCAGAGCCCCAACCCCTGGGGGACACAACATCAGCTCCAGTGGCCCAACCCCTGGGGGTCCCAACACCAGCTCCAGGGGCCTAACCCCTGAGCGCCCGAACCATAGCTCAAGTGGCCTAACCCATGGTGGCAACTACCCCAGCTCCAAGGGCCCAACCCCTGAGCGCCCGAACCATAGCACCAGGGGCCTAACCCCCGGGACCCCAACCACAGCTCCTGGGGTCCAACCCCTGGAGCCCCAACACCAGCTCCAGGAGTTCAACCCCTGGGGGCTCCAAAACGAGCTCCAGGGGCCCAACCCCAGAGCGCCCGAACCATACCTCCAGGGGCCTAACCCCTGAGCGCCAGAACCATAGCTCTAGGGGCGTGACCCCTGAGGGACCCAACACCAGCTCCAAGGGTCAAACCCCAGGGGGCCCCAACACCAGCTCCAGGGGCCCAACCCCTGAGCGCCCTAAGCATAGCTCCAAGGGCCTAACCCCTGGGCTCCCGAACCCCAATTCCAAGGGTCCAAACCCTGAGCGCCCGAACCATAGCTCCATGGGCCAAACCCCGGGGGCCCCAACCCCAGCTCCAGGGGCCCAACCCGTGAGCGCGCCGAACAATACTTCCAGGGGCCTAACCCCTGCTAGCCCCCACCCCAGCTCTAAGGGCCCAACCCTGGATCGCCTGAACCATAGCTCCAGGGGCCCAACCCCAGAGCGCCCAAACCATAGCTCCAGGAGACCAACCCCTGCAGGCCACAAACCCAGCTCCAGGAGCCCAACCCGTGGGGGCCCCAACACCAGCTCCAGGGACCCAACCACTGAGTGTCCGAACCATAGCTCCAGGGGCCTAACCCCTGGGGGCCCCAACACCAGCTCCAGGGGCCCAAACCCTGAGCGCCCGAACCATAGCTCCAGGGGCATAACCCATGGGGGCCCCTACCCCAGCTCCAAGGGCCCAAGCCCTGAGCGCCCGAACCATAGCACCAGGGGCCTAACCCCCACGGGGCCCCAACCGCAGCTCCTGGAGTCCAACCCCTGGAGCCCCAACACCAGCTCCAGGAGTTCAACCCCTGGGGGCCCCAAAACCAGCTCTAGGGGCCCAACCCCAGAGCGCCCGAACCATACCTCCAGGGGCCTAACCTCTGAGCGCCAGAACCATAGCTCTAGGGGCGTGACCCCTGGGGGCCCAAACCCCAGCTCCAGGGGCCCAACCCCTGGGAGCTCCAACACCAGGTCCAGGAGCCCAACCCCTGGGGGCGCCAACACCAGTTCCAGGGGCCCAACCCCTATACGCCCGAACCATAGCTCCAGGGGCCTCACCCCTGGAGGCCCCAACACCAGCTCCAGGGGCCCAACCCCTGGGGGCCCCAACAACAGCTCCAGGGGCCCAACTCCTGGGGGCCCCAACACCAGCTCCAGGGGCCCAAAACTTTAGCGCCATAAACATTAGCTCCAAGGGCCTAACCCCTGGGCTCCCAAACCCCAGCTCGAAGGGTCCAACCCCTGAGCACCAGAACCATAGCTCCAGGGTCCTAACCCCCGGGGGCCCCAACCCTAGCTCCAGGGGTCCAACCCCTCGGGGCCCCAACACCAGCTCCATGGGCCCAACCCCTGAGCGCCCGAACCATAGTTTCAGGGGCCAAAGCCCTGGGGGCCCCAACACCAGCTCCAGGGGCCCAACCCCTGAGCGCCCGAACCATAGCTCCACGGGTCTAACCCCTGGGGGCCCCCACCCCTGCTCCAAGGGCCCAAACCATGTGCGCTCGAGCCATAGCTCCAGGGGCCTAACCCCTGCGGGCCCCAACCCCAGCTCCAGGGTCCGAACCCCTGGGGGCCCCAACACCAGGTCGAGGGGTCTAATCCCTGAGCGCCCGAACCATAGCTACAGGGGCCTAACCCCCGGGGGCCCCAACCTCAGCTCCAGGGGCTCAACCCCTGGGGGCCACACACCAGCTCCAGTAGCTGAACCCCTGGGGGCCCCAACACCAGTTCCAGGGGCCCAAACCCAGAGCGCCCGAACCATAGCTCCAAGGGCCCAACCCCTGAACGCCCGAATCATAGCTCCAGGGGCCTCACCCCTGGAGGCCCCAACACCAGCTCCAGGGTACCAACCGCTAAGCGCCCTAACCATAGCTCCAAGGGCCTAACCCCTGGGCTCCCCAACCCCAACTCGAAGGGTCAAACCCCTGAGCCCTCGAACCATAGCTCCAAAGGCCTAACCCCCGGGGGCCCGAACCCCAGCTCCAGGGGCACAACCCCTGAGCGCCCGAACAATACCTCCAGGGGCCTAACCCCTGGGGGTCCCAACACCAGCTCCAGGGGCCGAACCCCTGAGCGTTCGAACCATAGCTCCAGGAGTCTAACCCCCGGGGGCACGAACCCCAGGTCCAGGGGCCTAACCCCTGGGGGCTCCAACCCCAGCTCCAAGGGCCGAACCCCGGAGCGCCCGAACCAGAGCTCCAGGGGCCTAACCCCTGGGAGCCCCAACCCCAGCTCCACGGGCCCAACCCCTGGTGGCCCCAACACCAGCTCCAGGGTCCCAACCCCTGAGCGTCCGAACCATAGCTCCAGGGGCCTTACCTCAGGGGGCCCCAACCCCAGCTCCAGGGGCCCAACCCCTGGGGGCCCCAACACCAGCTCCAGGGGCCGAACCCCTGAGCGTTCGAACCATAGCTCCAGGAGTCTAACCCCCGGGGGCACGAACCCCAGGTCCAGGGGCCCAACCCCTGGGGGCCCAAACACCCGCTCCAAGAGCCGAACCCCTGGGGACCCCAACACCAGCTCCAGGGGACCAACTCCAGAGCGCCCGAACGATAGCTCCAGGGGACCAACCCCTGACTGCCCGAATCACAGCTCCAGGGGCCTCACCCCTGGGGGCCCCAAGACCAGCTACAGGGGCCCAACCCCTGGGGGCCCCAACGCCAGCTCCAGGGGCCCAACCGCTGAGCGTCTGAACCATAGCTACAGGTGCCTAACCCCCGGGGGCCCCAAACCCAGCTCCAGGAGCCCAAACCCTGGGGGCCCCAACACCAGCCCCAGAGGCCCAACAGCAGAGTGCCCGAACCATAGCTCCAGGGGCCCAACCCGTGAGCGCCCGAACCATAGCCCCAGGGGCCTTACCCCCGGGGTCCCCAACCCCACCTCCAGGGGCCCATCCGCTGGGGGCCCCAACACCAGCTCCAGGGGCCCAACCCCTGAGTGCCCGAACCATAGCTCCAGGGGCCTAACTCCCGGGGGCCCCAACCCTAGCTCCAGGGGCCCAAGCCCTGGGGGCCCCAACACCAGCTACAGGAGCCGAACCCCTGGGGGCCCCAACACCAGCTCCAGGGGCCCAACCCCAGAGCGCCCCAACCATAGCTCCAGGGTACCAACCCATGAGCGCCCGAACCCTAGCCGCAGGGGCTTCGCAACTGGGGGTCCCAACACCAGCTCCAGAGGCCCAACCTCTGAGCCCCCGAACCATAGCTCCAGAGGTCTAACCCTCGGGGGCCCCAACACCAGCTCCAGGGGCCCAGCCCCAGAGCTCCCGAACCATAGCTCCAAGGGCCTAACCCCTGGGCTCTGAACCCCAGCTCCAAGGGTCCAACCCCTGAGCGCCCGAACCATAGCTCCAGGAGCATAACCCCCGTGGGCCCCAACACAAACTGCAGGGGCCCAGCCCCTGGGGGCCCCAACCCAAGCTCCAGGAGCCCAACCCCTGGGGGCTCCAACACCAGGTCCAGGAGCCCAACCCCTGGGGGCGCCAACACCAGTTCCAGGGGCCCAACCCCTATACGCCCGAACCATAGCTCCAGGGGCCTCACCCCTGGAGGCCCGAACACCAGCTCCAGGGGCCCAAAACCTTAGCTCCATAAACATTAGCTCCAAGGGCCTAACTCCTGGGCTCCGAAACCCCAGCTCGAAGGGTCCAACCCCTGAGCAGCAGAACCATAACTCCAGGGTCGTAACCCCCGGGGGCCCCAACCCTAGCTCCAGGGGTCCAACCCCTGGGGGCCACAACACCAGCTCCATGGGCCCAACCACTGAGCGCCCGAACCATAGTTTCAGGGGCCAAAGCCCTGGGGGCCCCAACACCAGCTCCAGGGGCCCAACCCCTGAGCACCCGAACCATAGCTCAACGGGCCTAACCCCTGGGGGCCCCCACCCCTGCTCCAAGGGCCCAAACCATGAGCGCTCGAACCATAGCTCCAGGGGCCTAACCCCTGGGGGCCCCAACCCCAGCTCCAGTGTCCGAACCCGTGGAGGCCCAAACACCAGCTCGAGGGGTCTAATCCCTGAGCGCCCGAACCATAGGTACAGGGGCCTAACCCCCGGGGGCCCCATCCTCAGCTCCAGGGGCTCAACCCCTGGGGGACACACACCAGCTCCAGGGGCTGAACCCCTGGGGGCCCCAACACCAGTTCCAGGGGCCCAAACCCAGAGCGCCCGAACCATAGCTCCAAGGGCCCAACCCCTGAACGCCCGAATCATAGCTCCAGGGGCCTCACCCCTGGAGGCCCCAACACCAGCTCCAGGGTCCCAACCCCTGAGCGCCCGAACCATAGCTCCAGGGGCCTAAACCCTGGGGTCAAAACACGAGCTACAGGTGCCTAACCCCTGGGGGCCCCAACACCAGCTCTACGGGACCAACCCCTGAGCGCCCGAACCATACCTCTAGGGACCGAATCCCTGGGGCCCGAACACCAGCTTCAGGGGCCCAACCCCTGGGGGCACCAACACCAGCTCCAGGGACCCAACCCGTGAGCGCCCACACCATAGCTCCAGTGGCCTAACCCCGGGGGCCCCAACACCAGCTCCAGGGTCCCAACACGTGAGCGCCCGAACAATACCTCCACGGGCCTAACCCCTGGAGGCCCCAACTCCAGTTCCAGGGGCCCAACCCTTGAGCTCCCGAAACAGAGCTCCAGGGGCGTAACCCATGGGGGGCCCCACCCCAGTTCCAATGGAACAACCCCTGAGCGCCCGAAGCATAGCTGCAGGGGCCTAACAACCGGGGGCTCCAACCCCAGCTCCAGGGACCCAACACCTGGGGGCCCCAACACCAGCTCCATGGGCCTAACCCCTGGGGACCCAACACCAGCTCCAGGGGCCCAACCCCTGAGCCCCCGAACAATACCTCCAGGGGCCTAACCCCTGGGGGCCAAAACCCCAGCTCCAGGTTCCCAACCAATGGGGGCCCCAACACCAGCTCGAGGGGTCCAACCCCTGAGCGCCCGAACCATAGCTACAGGGGCCTAACCCTCGGGAGCCGCAAACTCAGCTCCAGGGGCTCAACCCCTTGGGGCCCCACAGCAGCTCCCGGAGCCAAACCCCTGGGGGCCCCAACACCAGCTCCAGGGGCCCAAACCCAGAGCGCCCGAACCATAGCTCCAAGGGCTCAACCCCTGAACGCCCGAATCATAGCTCCAGGGGCCTCACCCCTGGAGGCCCCAACACCAGCTCCAGGGGCCCAACCCCTGAGCGTCCGAACCATAGCTCCAGGGGCCTAAACTCCGGGGGCCCCAACACCAGCTCCAGGGGCCCAACCCCTGAGCGTCCGAACCATAGCTCCAGGGGCCTAACCCCTGGGGTCAAAACACGAGCTCCAGGGGCCTAACCCCTGGGGGCCCCAACACCAGCTCCACGGGCCCAACCCCTGAGCGCCCGAACCATAGCTCCAGGGACCTAATAACTGGGGCCCGAACACCAGCTCCAGGGGCCCAACCCCTGAGCGCCCGAACCATAGCTCCAAGGGCTCAACCCCTGAACGCCCGAATCATAGCTCCAGGGGCCTCACCCCTGGAGGCCACAACACCAGCTCCAGGGGCCCAACCCCTGAGCGTCCGAAACCATAGCTCCAGGGGCCTAACCCCTGGGGGCCCCAATCCCAGCTCCAGGGGCCAGCCCCTGGGGACCCCAACACCAGCGCCACGGGCCCAAACCTGAGCGCCCGAAAAATAGCTCCAGGGGCCTAACCCCTAGGGCCCCAACAGGAGCTCCAGGTGCCCAACCCCTGGGGGCTCCAACAGGAGCTCCAGGAGCCCAAGCCCTGGCGGCCTGAACCATAGCTCCGAGGTCGTAACCACCTGGGCTCCCCAACCACAGCTCCAAGTGTCCAACCCCTGAGCGCCCGAACCATATGGTCCAGGGGCCGAACCCAAGGGGGCCCCCAACACCAGCTCCAAGGGCCCAACCCCTTAGTGCCGAACCATAGCTCCAGGGTGCTACCCCTGGGGCCCGAACCGCTGCTGCAGGGCCAACCTCTGAGGGCCCCGAACCATAGCTCCAGGTGGCCATAACCCTGGGGGTTCCCAAACCCCATTTTCTAGGGGCCCAACCCCTGCGGGCCCCCAACCACAGCTCCAAAGGCCCAACCCCTGATCGCCCGATACCAAAGCTCCAGGAGGCCTAACCCCTGGTGGGCACAACACCAGCTCCACGCGCCTAACCGCTGAGCGCTCGAACCATAGCTCCAGGGGCCTTACCCCTGGGACCCCAACACCAGCTCCAGGGGCCCAACCCCTGGGGGCCCCGCCACCAGCTCCAGGGCCCAACCCCTGATCGCCCCACATAATCCAGGAGCTAACCCCTGGGGTCCAACACCAGCTCCAGGGGCCCGACCCCTCAGTCCCCGAACAATACCTCCAGGGGCCGAACCCCTGTGGGCTCAAAACACCAGCTCCAGGGGCCCAACCCCTGAGCGCCCGAGCCATAGCTACAGGGGCCTAAACCCCTGGTGGCCCCAACACCAGCTCCAGGGGCCAAACCCAGAGCGCCCCAACTATAGCTCGAGGGGCCCAACCCCAGAACGCCCGAACCATAGCTCCAATGGTCTAACCCCTGGGCTCCCCAACCACAGCCTCCAAGTGTCCAACCCCTGAGCGCCCGATCCATAGGTCCAGGGGCCGTACCGAAGGGGGCCCCCAACACCAGCTCCCAGGGCCCAACCCCTGAGCACCCGAACCATAGCTCCGGGGGCCCAACCCCTGAACGCCCGAACCATAGCTCCAGGAGCCTCACCCCTGGGGGCCCTAACACCAGTTACAGGGGCCTAACCCCTGGGGCCCCAACACCAGCTCCAGGGGTCCAAACCCCTGAGCGCCTGAAACATAGTTCTAGGGGCCTAACCCCTGGGGGTCCCGCACTCCAGCTCCAAGGTCAAAACCGCTGAGCGCCCGAACCATAGCTCCAGGGGCCTAACTCCTCGGGCCCCAACACGAGCTCCAGGGGCCCAACCCCTGGTGTCTCCAACAGCAGCTCCAGGAGCCCAACCCCTGAGCGCCCGAACCACAGCTCCAAGTGTCCAACCCCTGAGCGCCAGAACCATAGGTCCAGGGGCCGAACCCAAGGGGGCCCCAACACCAGCTCGAAGGGCCCAACCCCTGAGCACCCGAACTATAGCTCCAGGGGCTCAACCCTGAATGCCCGAACCATAGCTCCAGGGGCCTCACCCCTGGGGGCCCTAACACCAGTTACAGGGGCCTAACCCCTGGGGCCCCAACACGAGCTCCAGGGGCCCAACCCCTGAGTGCCCGAACCATAGGTCCAGGGGCCTAACCCCCAGGGGCTCGAACCCGAGCTCCATTAGCCCAACCCCTGGGGCCCTCGATCCCAGCTCCAAGGGGCCCAACCCCTGAGCGCCCCGAACCATAGCTCCAGGGGCCTAACCCCCGGGGGCCCCAACCCCAGCTCCAGGGACCCAAACCCTGTGACCCTTGACCCCAGCTCCAGGGGCCCAACCCCTGAGCGCCCGAACCATAGCTCCAGGGGCCTAACCCCTGGGGCCCCAATACCAGCTCCAGCGGCCCATCCCCTGAGCGCCCGAACTATAGCTCCAGGGGCCTAACCCCTGGAGGCCCAAACACGAGCTCCAGGGGCCCAACCCCTGGGGGCCCCAACACCAGCTCCAGCGGCCCTTCCCCAGATCGCCCGAACCATAGCTCCAGGGGCCTAACCCCTGGGGGCCCCAACCCCAGCTCCAAGGGCCCAACCCCTTAGTGCCCCAACCATAGCTCTAGGGTCCTACCCCTGGGGGCCCCAACCGCAGCTCCAAGGGCTCAACCCCTGAGGGCCCGAACCATAGCTCCAGGGGCCTAACCCCCGGGGGGCCCAAACCCCAGCTCCAAGGGCCCAACCCCTGGGTGTCTGAACCATAGCTCCAGAGGCCTAACCCCCGGGTGCCCTAACCCCAGCTCCAGGGGCCCAACCCCTGGGGGCCCCAACCCCAGCTCCAAAGGCCCAACCCCTGATCGCCCGAACCAAAGCTCCAGGGGCCTAACCCCTGGGGGACAACACCAGCTCCAGGGGTCTAACCGCTGAGCGCCCGAACCATAGCTCCAGGGGCCTGACCCCTGGGACCCCAACACCAGCTCCAGGGGCCCAACCCCTGGGGGCCCCAACACCAGCTCCAGGGGCCGAACCCCTGAGCGCCCTAAACACAATCCAGGACCCTAACCCCTGGGGGTCCTAACACCAGCTCCAGGGGAACGACCCCTGAGTCCCCGAATAATACCTCTAGGGGCCTAACCCCTGGGGGCACAAACACCAGCTCCAGGGGCTCAACCCCTGAATGCCCGAACCATAGCTCCAGGGGCCTCACCCCTGGGGGCCCTAACACCAGTTACAGGGGCCTAACCCCTGGGGCCCCAACACGAGCTCCAGGGGCCCAACCCCTGAGTGCCCGAACCATAGGTTCCAGGGGCCTAACCCCCAGGGGCTCGAACCCGAGCTCCATTAGCCCAACCCCTGGGGCCCTCGATCCCAGCTCCAAGGGCCCAACCCCTGAGCGCCCCGAACCATAGCTCCAGGGGCCTAACCCCCTGGGGGCCCCAACCCCAGCTCCAGGGACCCAACCCCTGGGACCCTTGACCCCAGCTCCAGGGGCCCAACCCCTGAGCGCCCCGAACCATAGCTCCAGGGGCCTAACCCCTGGGGCCCCAATACCAGCTCCAGCGGCCCATCCCCTGAGCGCCCGAACTATAGCTCCAGGGGCCTAACCCCTGGAGGCCCAAACACGAGCTCCAGGGGCCCAACCCCTGGGGGCCCCAACACCAGCTCCAGCGGCCCTTCCCCAGATCGCCCGAACCATAGCTCCAGGGGCCTAACCCCTGGGGGCCCCAACCCCAGCTCCAAGGTCCCAACCCCTTAGTGCCCCAACCATAGCTCTAGGGTCCTACCCCTGGGGGCCCCAACCGCAGCTCCAAGGGCTCAACCCCTGAGGGCCCGAACCATAGCTCCAGGGGCCTAACCCCCGGGGGCCCAAACCCCAGCTCCAAGGGCCCAACCCCTGGGTGTCTGAACCATAGCTCCAGAGGCCTAACCCCCGGGTGCCCTAACCCCAGCTCCAGGGGCCCAACCCCTGGGGGCCCCAACCCCAGCTCCAGGGGCCCAACCCCTGGGGGCCCCAACCCCAGCTCCAAAGGCCCAACCCCTGATCGCCCGAACCAAAGCTCCAGGGGCCTAACCCCTGGGGGACAACACCAGCTCCAGGGGTCTAACCGCTGAGCGCCCGAACCATAGCTCCAGGGGCCTGACCCCTGGGACCCCAACACCAGCTCCAGGGGCCCAACCCCTGGGGGCCCCAACACCAGCTCCAGGGGCCCAACCCCAGAGTGCCGGAACCAAAGCTCCAGGGGCCCAACCCCTGAGCACCCGAACCATTGCTCCAGGGGCCCAACCCCTGAGAGAGCAAACGATTGCTCCAAGGGCCAAACCCCTGGGCTCCCCAACCCCAGCTCCAAAGGTCCAACCCCTGAGTGCCCGAACCATAGCTCCAGTGGCCTAACCCCCGGGGCCCAGACCCCAGCTCCAGCGGCCCCACCCCTGGGGGCCCGAACCATAGCTCCAGGGTCTAAACCCTGGGGGCGCCAACACCAGCTCCAGGGGACCAACCCCTGAGCGCCCGAAGAATACCTCCAGGGGCCTAACCAGTGGGGGCCTCAACACCAGCTCCAGAGGCCGAACCCCTGAGCGCCCGAACCATAGCTCCCGGGGCCTAACCCCTGTTTGACACCACCGCAGCTCCAAGGGCCCAACCCCTGAGCACCCGAACCATAGCTCCAGGGGCCTAACCCCTGGGGGCACCAACGCCAGCTCCAGAGGCTCAACCCCTGCGGGCCCAACCCCAGCTCCGGGGCCCAGCCCCTGGGGGCCAGAACAAAAGCTGCAGGGGCCCAACCCCTGAGCGCTGAAATCATAGCTCCAGGGGCTTAACCCCTGGGGGCCCCGAACACCAGCTCCAGGGGCCCAAACCCTGAGCGCCCCGAACAATACCTCCAGGGGCCTAACCCCTGGGGGCCCCGACACCAGCTCCAGGGGTTCAAACCGTTGAGTGCCCGAACCATAGCTCCAGGGGCCTAACCCCTGGGGGCCCCCACCCCCAGCTCCAAGGGCCAAACCCCTGAGCGCCCGAACCATAGCTCCAGGGGTTCTAACCCCTGGGAGCCCCAATCCCAGCTCCAGGGGCTCAACCCCTCGGGACCCCAACGCCAGCTCCAGGGACCCAACCACTGAGTACCCGAACCATAGCTCCAGGGGCCGAACCCCTGAGCGCCCGAACAATAGCTCTAGGGGCCTCACAACTGGGAGCCCCAACACCAGCTCCAGAGCCCCAACCCCTGGGGACACAACATCAGCTCCAGTGGCCCAACCCCTGGGGGTCCCAACACCAGCTCCAGGGGCCTAACCCCTGAGCGCCCGAACCATAGCTCAAGTGGCCTAACCCATGGTGGCAACTACCCCAGCTCCAAGGGCCCAACCCCTGAGCGCCCCGAACCATAGCACCAGGGGCCTAACCCCCGGGACCCCAACCACAGCTCCTGGGGTCCAACCCTGGAGCCCCAACACCAGCTCCAGGAGTTCAACCCCTGGGGGCTCCAAAACGAGCTCCAGGGGCCCAACCCCAGAGCGCCCGAACCCATACCTCCAGGGGCCTAACCCCTGAGCGCCAGAACCATAGCTCTAGGGGCGTGACCCCTGAGGGAACCCAACACCAGCTCCAAGGGTCAAACCCCAGGGGGCCCCAACACCAGCTCCCAGGGGCCCAACCCCTGAGCGCCCTAAGCATAGCTCCAAGGGCCTAACCCCTGGGCTCCCGAACCCCAATTCCAAGGGTCCAAACCCTGAGCGCCCGAACCATAGCTCCATGGGCCAAACCCCCGGGGGCCCCAACCCCAGCTCCAGGGGCCCAACCCGTGAGCGCCCGAACAATACTTCCAGGGGCCTAACCCCTGCTAGCCCCCACCCCAGCTCTAAGGGCCCAACCCTGGATCGCCTGAACCATAGCTCCAGGGGCCCAACCCCAGAGCGCCCAAACCATAGCTCCAGGAGACCAACCCCTGCAGGCCACAAACCCAGCTCCAGGAGCCCAACCCGTGGGGGCCCCAACACCAGCTCCAGGGACCCAACCACTGAGTGTCCGAACCATAGCTCCAGGGGCCTAACCCCTGGGGGCCCCAACACCAGCTCCAGGGGCCCAAACCCTGAGCGCCCGAACCATAGCTCCAGGGGCATAACCCATGGGGGCCCCTACCCCAGCTCCAAGGGCCCAAGCCCTGAGCGCCCGAACCATAGCACCAGGGGCCTAACCCCCACGGGGCCCCAACCGCAGCTCCTGGAGTCCAACCCCTGGAGCCCCAACACCAGCTCCAGGAGTTCAACCCCTGGGGGCCCCAAAACCAGCTCTAGGGGCCCAACCCCAGAGCGCCCGAACCATACCTCCAGGGGCCTAACCCCTGAGCGCCAGAACCATAGCTCCAGGGGCGTGACCCCTGGGGGCCCAAACCCCAGCTCCAGGGGCCCAACCCCCTGGGAGCTCCAACACCAGGTCCAGGAGCCCAACCCCTGGGGGCGCCAAACACCAGTTCCAGGGGCCCAAACCCCTGTGCGCCCGAACCATAGCTCCAGGGGCCTCACCCCTGGAGGCCCCAACACCAGCTCCAGGGGCCCAACCCCTGGGGGCCCCAACACCAGCTCCAGGGGCCCAACTCCTGGGGGCCCCAACACCAGCTCCAGGGGCCCAAAACTTTAGCGCCATAAACATTAGCTCCAAGGGCCTAACCCCTGGGCTCCCAAACCCCAGCTCGAAGGGTCCAACCCCTGAGCACCAGAACCATAGCTCCAGGGTCCTAACCCCCGGGGGCCCCAACCCTAGCTCCAGGGGTCCAACCCCTCGGGGCCCCAACACCAGCTCCATGGGCCCAACCCCTGAGCGCTCCGATAACCATAGTTTCAGGGGCCAAAGCCCTGGGGGCCCCAACACCAGCTCCAGGGGCCCAACCCCTGAGCGCCCGAACCATAGCTCCACGGGTCTAACCCCTGGGGGCCCCCCACCCCTGCTCCAAGGGCCCAAACCATGTGCGCTCGAGCCATAGCTCCAGGGGCCTAACCCCTGCGGGCCCCAACCCCAGCTCCAGGGTCCGAACCCTGGGGGCCCCAACACCAGGTCGAGGGGTCTAATCCCTGAGCGCCCGAACCATAGCTACAGGGGCCTAACCCCCGGGGGCCCCAACCTCAGCTCCAGGGGCTCAACCCCTGGGGGCCACACACCAGCTCCAGTAGCTGAACCCCTGGGGGCCCCAACACCAGTTCCAGGGGCCCAAACCCAGAGCGCCCGAACCATAGCTCCAAGGGCCCAACCCCTGAACGCCCGAATCATAGCTCCAGGGGCCTCACCCCTGGAGGCCCCAACACCAGCTCCAGGGTACCAACCGCTAAGCGCCCTAACCATAGCTCCAAGGGACTAACCCCTGGGCTCCCCAACCCAAGCTCGAAGGGTCAAACCCCTGAGCCCTCGAACCATAGCTCCAAAGGCCTAACCCCCGGGGGCCCCGAACACCAGCTCCAGGGGCACAACCCCTGAGCGCCCGAACAATACCTCCAGGGGCCTAACCCCTGGGGGTCCCAACACCAGCTCCAGGGGCCGAACCCCTGAGCGTTCGAACCATAGCTCCAGGAGTCTAACCCCCGGGGGCACGAACCCCAGGTCCAGGGGCCTAACCCCTGGGGGCTCCAACCCCAGCTCCAAGGGCCGAACCCCGGAGCGCGCCCGAACCAGAGCTCCAGGGGCCTAACCCCTGGGGGCCCCAACCCCAGCTCCACGGGCCCAACCCCTGGTGGCCCCAACACCAGCTCCAGGGTCCCAACCCCTGAGCGCCCGAACCATAGCTCCAGGGGCCTTACCTCAGGGGCCCCAACCCCAGCTCCAGGGGCCCAACCCCTGGGGGCCCCCAACACCAGCTCCAGGGGCCGAACCCCTGAGCGTTCGAACCATAGCTCCAGGAGTCTAACCCCCGGGGGCACGAACCCCAGGTCCAGGGGCCCAACCCTGGGGGCCCAAACACCCGCTCCAAGAGCCGAACCCCTGGGGACCCCCAACACCAGCTCCAGGGGACCAACTCCAGAGCGCCCGAACGATAGCTCCAGGGGACCAACCCCTGAACTGCCCGAATCACAGCTCCAGGGGCCTCACCCCTGGGGGCCCCAAGACCAGCTACAGGGGCCCAACCCCTGGGGGCCCCAACGCCAGCTCCAGGGGCCCAACCGCTGAGCGTCTGAACCATAGCTCCAGGGGCCTAACCCCCGGGGGCCCCAAAACCCAGCTCCAGGAGCCCAAACCCTGGGGGCCCCAACACCAGCCCCAGAGGCCCAACAGCAGAGTGCCCGAACCATAGCTCCAGGGGCCCAACCCGTGAGCGCCCGAACCATAGCCCCAGGGGCCTTACCCCCGGGGTCCCCAACCCCACCTCCAGGGGCCCTTCCGCTGGGGGCCCCAACACCAGCTCCAGGGGCCCAACCCCTGAGCGCCCGAACCATAGCTCCAGGGGCCTAACTCCCGGGGGCCCCAACCCTAGCTCCAGGGGCCCAAGCCCTGGGGGCCCCAACACCAGCTACAGGAGCCGAACCCCTGGGGGCCCCAACACCAGCTCCAGGGGCCCAACCCCAGAGCGCCCCCAACCATAGCTCCAGGGTACCAACCCATGAGCGGCCCGAACCCTAGCCGCAGGGGCTTCGCAACTGGGGGTCCCAACACCAGCTCCAGAGGCCCAACCTCTGAGCCCCCGAACCATAGCTCCAGAGGTCTAACCCTCGGGGGCCCCAACACCAGCTCCAGGGGCCCAGCCCCAGAGCTCCCGAACCATAGCTCCAAGGGCCTAACCCCTGGGCTCTGAACCCCAGCTCCAAGGGTCCAACCCCTGAGCGCCCGAACCATAGCTCCAGGAGCATAACCCCCCGTGGGGCCCCAACACAAACTGCAGGGGCCCAGCCCTGGGGGCCCCAACCCAAGCTCCAGGAGCCCAACCCCTGGGGGCTCCAACACCAGGTCCAGGAGCCCAACCCCTGGGGGCGCCAAACACCAGTTCCAGGGGCCAACCCCTATACGCCCGAAACCATAGCTCCAGGGGCCTCACCCCTGGAGGCCCGAACACCAGCTCCAGGGGCCCAAAACCTTAGCTCCATAAACATTAGCTCCAAGGGCCTAACTCCTGGGCTCCGAAACCCCAGCTCGAAGGGTCCAACCCCTGAGCAGCAGAACCATAACTCCAGGGTCGTAACCCCCGGGGGCCCCAACCCTAGCTCCAGGGGCCCAGCCGCTGGGGGCCACAACACCAGCTCCATGGGCCCAACCACTGAGCGCCCGAACCATAGCTTCAGGGGCCAAACCACTGGGGGCCCCAACACCAGCTCCAGGGGCCCAACCCCTGAGCACCCGAACCATAGCTCCACGGGCCTAACCCCTGGGGGCCCCCACCCCTGCTCCAAGGGCCCAAACCATGAGCGCTCGAACCATAGCTCCAGGGGCCTAACCCCTGGGGGCCCCAACCCCAGCTCCAGTGTCCGAACCCGTGGAGGCCAAACACCAGCTCGAGGGGTCTAATCCCTGAGCGCCCGAACCATAGGTACAGGGGCCTAACCCCCGGGGGCCCCATCCTCAGCTCCAGGGGCTCAACCCCTGGGGGACACACACCAGCTCCAGGGGCTGAACCCCTGGGGGCCCCCAACACCAGTTCCAGGGGCCCAAACCCAGAGCGCCCGAACCATAGCTCCAAGGGCCCAACCCCTGAAACGCCCGAATCATAGCTCCAGGGGCCTCACCCCTGGAGGCCCCAACACCAGCTCCAGGGTCCCAACCCCTGAGCACCCGAACCATAGCTCCAGGGGCCTAAACCCTGGGGTCAAAACACGAGCTACAGGTGCCTAACCCCTGGGGGCCCCCAACACCAGCTCTACGGGACCAACCCCTGAGCGCCCGAACCATACCTCTAGGGACCGAATCCCTGGGGCCCGAACACCAGCTTCAGGGGCCCAACCCCTGGGGGCACCAACACCAGCTCCAGGGACCCAACCCGTGAGCGCCCACAGCATAGCTCCAGTGGCCTAACCCCGGGGGCCCCAACACCAGCTCCAGGGTCCCAACACGTGAGCGCCCGAACAATACCTCCACGGGCCTAACCCCTGGAGGCCCCAACTCCAGTTCCAGGGGCCCAACCCTTGAGCTCCCGAAACAGAGCTCCAGGGGCGTAACCCATGGGGGGGCCCCACCCCAGTTCCAATGGAACAACCCTGAGCGCCCGAAGCATAGCTGCAGGGGCCTAACAACCGGGGGCTCCAACCCCAGCTCCAGGGACCCAACACCTGGGGGCCCCAACACCAGCTCCAGGGGCCTAACCCCTGGGGACCCAACACCAGCTCCAGGGGCCCAACCCCTGAGCCCCCGAACAATACCTCCAGGGGCCTAAACCTGGGGGCCAAAACCCCAGCTCCAGGTTCCCAACCAATGGGGGCCCCAACACCAGCTCGAGGGGTCCAACCCCTGAGCGCCCGAACCATAGCTACAGGGGCCTAACCCTCGGGAGCCGCAAACTCAGCTCCAGGGGCTCAACCCCTTGGGGCCCCACAGCAGCTCCCGGAGCCAAACCCCTGGGGGCCCCAAACACCAGCTCCAGGGGCCCAAACCCAGAGCGCCCCGAACCATAGCTCCAAGGGCTCAACCCCTGAACGCCCGAATCATAGCTCCAGGGGCCTCACCCCTGGAGGCCCCAACACCAGCTCCAGGGGCCCAACCCCTGAGCGCCCGAACCATAGCTCCAGGGGCCTAAACTCCGGGGGCCCCAACACCAGCTCCAGGGGCCCAACCCCTGAGCGTCCGAACCATAGCTCCAGGGGCCTAACCCCTGGGGTCAAAACACGAGCTCCAGGGGCCTAACCCCTGGGGGCCCCAACACCAGCTCTACGGGCCCAACCCCTGAGCGCCCGAACCATAGCTCCAGGGACCTAATCCCTGGGGCCCGAACACCAGCTTCAGGGGCCCAACCCCTGAGCGCCCGAACCCTAGCTCCAAGGGCTCAACCCCTGAACGCCCCGAATCATAGCTCCAGGGGCCTCACCCCTGGAGGCCCCAACACCAGCTCCAGGGGCCCAACCCCTGAGCGTCCGAACCATAGCTCCGGGGGCCTAACCCCTGGGGGCCCCAATCCCAGCTCCAGGGGCCAGCCCCTGGGGACCCCAACACCAGCGCCACGGGCCCAAACCCTGAGCGCCCGAAAAATAGCTCCAGGGGCCTAACCCCTCGGGCCCCAACAGGAGCTCCAGGTGCCCAACCCCTGGGGCTCCAACAGGAGCTCCAGGAGCCCAAGCCCTGAGCGCCTGAACCATAGCTCCCGAGGGCGTAACCCCTGGGCTCCCCAACCACAGCTCCAAGTGTCCAACCCCTGAGCGCCCGAACCATAGGTCCAGGGGCCGAACCCAAGGGGGCCCCAACACCAGCTCCAAGGGCCCAACCCCTTAGTGCCCGAACCATAGCTCCAGGGTGCTACCCCTGGGGGCCCGAACCGCTGCTGCAAGGGCCCAACCTCTGAGGGCCCGAACCATAGCTCCAGGGGCCTAACCCCTGGGGGTCCCAACCCCAGTTCTAGGGGCCCAACCCCTGCGGGCCCCAACCACAGCTCCAAAGGCCCAACCCCTGATCGCCCGAACCAAAGCTCCAGGAGCCTAACCCCTGGGGGCACAACACCAGCTCCACGCGCCTAACCGCTGAGCGCTCGAACCATAGCTCCAGGGGCCTTACCCCTGGGACCCCAACACCAGCTCCAGGGGCCCAACCCCTGGGGGCCCCAGCACCAGCTCCAGGGGCCCAACCCCTGAGCGCCCTGAACATAATCCAGGAGCCTAACCCCTGGGGTCCCAACACCAGCTCCAGGGGCCCGACCCCTCAGTCCCCGAACAATACCTCCAGGGGCCTATCCCCTGGGGGCACAAACACCAGCTCCAGGGGCCCAACCCCTGAGCGCCCGAGCCATAGCTACAGGGGCCTAACCCCTGGTGGCCCCAACACCAGCTCCAGGGGCCCAACCCCAGAGCGCCCCAACTATAGCTCGAGGGGCCCAACCCCAGAACGCCCGAACCATAGCTCCAATGGTCTAACCCCTGGGCTCCCCAACCACAGCTCCAAGTGTCCAACCCCTGAGCGCCCGATCCATAGGTCCAGGGGCCGTACCGAAGGGGGCCCCAACACCAGCTCCCAGGGCCCAACCCCTGAGCACCCGAACCATAGCTCCAGGGGCCCAACCCCTGAACGCCCGAACCATAGCTCCAGGAGCCTCACCCCTGGGGGCCCTAACACCAGTTACAGGGGCCTAACCCCTGGGGCCCCAACACCAGCTCCAGGGGTCCAACCCCTGAGCGCCTGAAACATAGTTCTAGGGGCCTAACCCCTGGGGTCCCGCACTCCAGCTCCAAGGTCAAAACCGCTGAGCGCCCGAACCATAGCTCCAGGGGCCTAACTCCTCGGGCCCCAACACGAGCTCCAGGGGCCCAACCCCTGGTGTCTCCAACAGCAGCTCCAGGAGCCCAACCCCTGAGCGCCCGAACCATAGCTCCAAGGGCCTAACCCCTGGGCTCCCGAACCACAGCTCCAAGTGTCCAACCCCTGAGCGCCAGAACCATAGGTCCAGGGGCCGAACCCAAGGGGGCCCCAACACCAGCTCGAAGGGCCCAACCCCTGAGCACCCGAACCATAGCTCCAGGGGCTCAACCCCTGAATGCCCGAACCATAGCTCCAGGGGCCTCACCCCTGGGGGCCCTAACACCAGTTACAGGGGCCTAACCCCTGGGGCCCCAACACGAGCTCCAGGGGCCCAACCCCTGAGTGCCCGAACCATAGGTCCAGGGGCCTAACCCCCAGGGGCTCGAACCCGAGCTCCATTAGCCCAACCCCTGGGGCCCTCGATCCCAGCTCCAAGGGCCCAACCCCTGAGCGCCCGAACCATAGCTCCAGGGGCCTAACCCCCGGGGGCCCCAACCCCAGCTCCAGGGACCCAACCCCTGTGACCCTTGACCCCAGCTCCAGGGGCCCAACCCCTGAGCGCCCGAACCATAGCTCCAGGGGCCTAACCCCTGGGGCCCCAATACCAGCTCCAGGAGACCAACCCCTGAGCGCCCGAACCATAGGTCCAGGGGCCGAACCCAAGGAGGCTACAACACCAGCTCGAAGGGCCCAACCCCTGAGCACCCGAACCATAGCTCCAGGGGCCCAACCCCTGAATGCCCGAACCATAGCTCCAGGGGCCTTACCCCTGGGGGCCCTAACACCAGTTACAGGGGCCTAATCCCTGGGGCCCCAACACGAACTCCAGGGGCCCAACCCCTGAGTGCCCGAACCATAGGTCCAGGGGCCTAACCCCCAGGGGCCCCAACCCCAGCTCCAGGGGCCCAACCCCTGGGACCCTTGACCCCAGCTCCAGGGGGCCCAACCCCTGGGGGCCCCAACCCCAGCTCGAAGGGCTCAACCCCTTAGTGCGTGAACCATAGCTCCAGGGTCCTACCCCGAGGGGCCCCAACCGCAGCTCCAAGGGCCCAACCACTGAGGGCCCGGACCATAGCTCCAGGTGCCTAACCCCCGGGGGCCCAAACCCCAGCTCCAAGGGCCCAATCCCTGAGCGCCCGAACCATAGCTCCAGGATCCTAACCCCTGGGATCCCAACAGCAGCTCCAGGGGCCCGACCCCTGAGCGCCCGAACAATACCTCAATTGGCCTAACCCCTGGGGGCGCCAACACCAGCTACAGGGGCCCAATCGCTAGGGGCCCCAACCCGAGCTGAAGACGCTCAACCCCTGAGCGCCCGAACCATAGCTCAAGGGGCCTAACCCCTGGGGGCCCCCACCCCAGCTCGAAGGGCCGAAACCCTGAGAGCCCAAACCATAGCTTCTGGGGCCTAACAGCTGGGGGCTCCAACCACAGCTCCAGAGGCTCAACCCCTGGGGACCCCAACACCAGCTCCAGGGGCCCAACCCCTGAGCGCCCGAACCACAGCTCCAGGGTCCTAACCCCCTGGTGCCAAAACCCCAGCTCCAAGGGCCCAACCCCGGAGTACCCGAACCATAGCTCCAGGGGCCTAACCTCCGTGGACCCCAACCCCAGCTCCAGGGGCCCAACCCCTGGGGACCCCAACACCAGATCCAGTGGTCCAACCCCTGAGCGTCCGAACCATAGCTCCAGGGGCCTAACTCCTGGGGGCCCCAACCCCAGCTCCAAGAGACCAATCCCTGAACGCCCGAACCAAAGCTCCAGGTGACTAACCCTGGGGGCCACAACACCAGCTCCAGTGGCCCAACCCCTGGGGGCCCGAACACCAGCTACAGTGGCCCAACCCCTGGGGGCCCCAGCACCAGCTCCAGGGGCCCAACCCCTGAGCGCCCGAACCATAGGTCCAGGGGTCTTACCCCAGGGGCCCCAACCCCAGCTCCAAGACCCCAATCCTTGATGGTCCCAACACCAGCTTCCAGAGCCGAACCCCTGGGGGCCCCAACACTAGCTCCAGGGGCCCAACCCCTGAGTGCCTGAACCATAGCTCCAGGGGCCTCACCCCTGGGCTCCCCAAACCCAGCTCCAAGGGTCCAACCCCTGAGCGCCCGAACCATAGCTCCAGGAGCCTAACCCCCGCGGGCCTAAACCCCAGCTTCAGGGGCCCAACCCCTGGGGTCCTCAACACCAGCTCCAGGGGCCCAACCCCTGAGCGCCTGAACCATAGTTCCAGGGGCCTAACACCTGGGGGCCCCAATCCCAGATCCAGGGGCCCAACCCCTGGGGGCCCCAACAACAGTTGAAGGGCCCAACCCCTGAGCGCCCGAACCATAGCTCCAGGGGCCTAACCCCCGGGGGCCCCAACCCCAGCTCCAGGGGCACAAACCCTGGGGGCCCCAACATCAGCTCCAGGAGCCCAAGCCCTGGGGGCAAGAACACCAGCTCCATGGTCCAAACCCCAGAGCGCCCGAACCATAGCTCCAGGGGCCCAGCCCCTGGGGGCCCCAACACCAGCTCCAGGGGCCTAACCCCCGGGGGCACCAACCCCGGCTCCAGGTTCCCAACCCCTGGGGGCCCCAACACCAGCTGCAAGGGCCCAACCCCTGAGCGCCCGAACCATAGCTCCAGGGGCCTAACCCCTGGGGCCCCAACACCAGCTCCAGGGACCCAACCCCTGGGGGCCCCAACACCAGCTCCAGGGGCCCAACCCCGAGTGCCCGAAACATAGCTGCAGAAGCCCAGCCCCTGAGCGCCCGAAATATAGCTCCAGGGGCCCAACCCCTGGGGGCCGCAACACCAGCTCTAGGGGCCTAATTCCCGAGCGCCCGAACCATAGCTCCAGGGGCCTAACTCCTGGGGGCCCCAACACCAGCTCCATGTGCCCAACCCCTGAGAGCCCGAACAATACCTCTAGGGGCCGAACCCCTGGGGGACCTAACACCAGCTACAGGGGCCCAATCCCTGAGCACCCGAACCATAGCTCCAGGGGCCTAACCCTTGGGGGCCCCCACCCCAGAACTCCAGGGATCTAACCCCAGGGGGCCCCAACACCAGCTCCAGGGGCCGAACCCCTGAGCTCCCGAACTATAGCTCCAGGGGCCTAACCCCTGGGGCCCCAACACCAGGTCCAGGGGCCCAACCCCTGAGCGCCCGAACCATAGCTCCGCAGACCTAATCCCTGGGGGGCCCAACCCCAGCTCGAAGGGCCTAACCCCTGAGCGCCCGAACCATAGCGCTAGGGGCAGAACCCCAGGGGGCCCCAACCCGAGCTTCAGGTGCCCAACCTCTGGGGATCCCAACACCAGCTCCAGGGTCCCAACCCCTCAGCGCCCGATCCATAGCTCCAGGGGTCTAACCCCCGGGGGCCAAATCCCAGCTCCAAGGGCCCAACCCCTGGGGGCCCAAAAACCAGCTCCACGAGCCCAACCCCTGGGGGCTCCAACACCAGCTCCAGGGGTCCAACCCCAGAGCGCCCAAATCAGAGCTCCAGGGGCTCAATCCCTGAGCGCCCGAACCATAGTTCCACAGGTCTCCCCCATGGGGGCCCCAACAGCAGCTCCAGGGGTTCAACCCCTGGGGGCCCCAATACCAGCTCCAGTGGCCCAACCCCTGTGGGCCCAAACACCAGCTCCAAGGGCCCAACCCCTGAGCGCCCGAATCATAGCTCCAGTGGCCTAACCCATGGGGGTCCCAAGCCCAGCTCCAGGGGCCCAACCCCTGGGGGCCCCAACCCCAGCTCCAGGGGCCCAACTCCTCAGTGCCCGAACCATAGCTCCAGGGGCCCAACCCCTGGGGGCCCCAACACGAGCTCCAGAGGCCCATCCCCTGAGCGCCCGAACCATAGCTCCAGGGGCCTAACCCCTGGTGCCCCAACACCAGTTCCAGGGGCCCAACCCCAGGGGGCCCCAACACCAGCTCCAGGGGCCCAGCCCCTGAGCGCCCGAACAATACCTCCAGGAGACTAACGCCTGGGGGCCCCAACACCAGCTCCAGGGGACCAACCCCTGAGCGCCCGAAACATAGCTCCAGGGTCCTAACTCCAGGGGGGCCAAAACCCCAGCTCCAAGGGCCCAACCCTTGAGTACCCGAACCATAGCTCCAGAGGCCTAACCTCCGTGGGCCCCAACCCCAGGTCCAGGGGCCCAACCCCTGGGGACCCCAACACCAGATCCAGTGGTCCAACCCCTGAGCGTCCGAACCATAGCTCCAGGGGCCTAACTCCTGGGGGCCCCAACCCCAGCTCCAAGAGCCCAATCCCTGTACACCCGAACCAAAGCTCCAGGTGACTAACCCTGGGGGCCACAACACCAGCTCCAGTGGCCCAACCCCTGGGGGCCCCAACCCCAGCTACAGTGGCCCAACCCCTGGGGGCCCCAGCACCAGCTCCAGGGGCCCACCCCCTGAGCGCCCGAACCATAGCTCCAGGGGCCTTACCCTGGGGCCCCAACCCCAGCTCCAAGTGCCCAATCCTTGATGGTCCCAACACCAGCTTCCAGAGCCCAACCCCTGGGGGCCCCAACACTAGCTCCAGGGGCCCAACCCCTGAGAGCCTGAACCATAGCTCCAGGGGCCTCACCCCTGGGCTCCCCAAACCCAGCTCCAAGGGTCCAAACACTGAGCGCCCGAACCATAGCTCCAAGAGCCTAACCCCCGCGGGCCCAAACCCCAGCTTCAGGGGCCCAACCCCTGGGGGCCTCAACACCAGCTCCAGGGGCCCAACCCCTGAGCGCTCGAACCATAGTTCCAGGGGCCTAACCCCTGGGGGCCCCAACCGCAGCTCCAGGGGCCCAACCCCTGGGGGCCCCAACAACAGCTGTAGGGGCCCAACCCCTGAGCGCCCGAACCATAGCTCCAGGGGCCTAACCCCCGGGAGCAATAACCCCGGCTCTAGGTGCCCAACCCCTGGGAGCCCCAACACCAGCTGCAGGGGCCCAACCCCTGAGCGCCCGAACAATAGCTCCAGGGGCCTAACCAGGGGGCACCAATCCCTGCTCCAGGGGCCCAAACCCTGGGGGTCCCAACACCAGCTCCAGGGGCCTAACCCCTGGGGGTCCGAACACCAGCTCCAGGGGCCTAATCCCTTAGCGCCCTAACCATAGCTTCACGGGCCTAGCCCCTGGGGCCACAACACCAGGTCCAGGGGCCAAACCCCTGGGGGCCCAAACACCAGCTGCAGGGGCCCAACCCCTGAGCGCCCGAACTATAGCTCCAGGGGCCTAACCCCTGGGGCCCCAACACCAGCTCCAGGGGCCCAACCCCTGGGGACCCCAACCCAAGGTACAGGGGCCCAACCCCGAGCGCCAGAAACGTAGCTGCAGGGGCCCAGCCCCTGAGCGCCCGAACCATAGCTCCAGGGGCCTAACCAGGGGGCCCCAATCCCTGCTCCAGCGGCCCAACCCCTGGGGGTCCCAATACCAACTCCAGGGGCCTAACCCCTGGGGGTCCCAACACCAGCTCCAGGGGCCTAACCCCTTAGCGCCCTAACCATAGCTTCACGGGCTTAACCCCTGGGGCCACAACACCAGGTCCAGGGGCGAAACCCCTGGGGGCCCCAACACCAGCTGCAGGGGCCCAACCCCTGAGCGCCCGAACCATAGCTCAAGGGGCCTAACCCCTGGGGCCCCAAGACCAGCTACAGGGGCCCAACCCCGAGCACCCGAAACATAGCTGCAGGGGCCCAGCCCCTGAGCGCCCGAACCATAGCTCCAGGGGCCTAACCAGGGGGCCCCAATCCCTGCTCCAGCGGCCCAACCCCTAGGGGCCACAATACCAGCTCCAGGGGCTCAACCCCTGAACACCCGAACAATACCTCCAGGGGCCTAACCCCTGGGTGCCCCAACACTAGCTCCAAGGGCCCAACCCCTGAGCGCTCGAACCATAGCTCCAGGGGTCTAACGTCTGGGGGCCCCCACAAAGGGTCCAAGGGCCCAACCTCTGAACGCCCGAACCATAGCTCCAGGGGCCTAACCCTTGGGGGACCCAACCCCAGCTCCAGGGGCCCAACCCCTCGGGGGCCCAACACCAGCTCCAGGGGCCCAACCCCTGAGCGCCCGAACCATAGCTCCAGGTGCCTAACCCCTGGGGGACCCCATCCCAGGTCCAAGGGCCCAACACCTGAGGGCCCGAACCATAGCTCCAGGGGCCTCACCCCTGGGGGCCCAAATACCAGCTCCAGGGGCCAAACCCCTGGGGGACCCAACACCAGCTCCAGTGGCCCAACCCCTGGGAGCCCCAACACCAGCTCCAGGGGCCTAACCCCTTAGCGCCCTAACCATAGCTCCAAGGGCCTAACCCCTGGGCTCCCCAACCCCATCTCCAAGAGTCCAACCCCTAAACGCCCGGACCATCGCTCCAGGGGCCTAACCCCCGGGGGCTCCAACCCCAGTTCAAGGGGCCTAACCCATGGGGGCTCGAACACCGGCTCCAGGTGCCCAACCCGTGAGCGCCAGAACCATAGCTCCAGGGGCCTCACCCCTGGGGGCCCCAACACCAGTTCCAGGGGCCCAAACCCTGGGTGCCACAACACCAGCTCCAGTGGCCGAACCCCTGGGGGCCCCAACACGAGCTCCAGGGAACCAACCCCTGAGCACCCTAAGCAAAGCGCCAAGGGCCTAATCCCTGGGCTCCCCAACCCCAGGTCCAAGGGCCCAGCCCCTGAACGCCCGAACCATAGCTCCAGGGGCCTAAACCCCGGGGGCCCCAACCACAGCTTCAAGGGACCAACTCCTAGGGGCCACAACATCAGCTCCAGGGGCCCAACCCCTCAGCGCCCGAACGATAGCTGCAGGGGCCTAACCCCTGGTGGCCCCAACACCAGCCCAGGGGAGCAACCCCTGAGCGCCCGAAAAATACCTCCAGGGGCCGAACCCCTGGGGGCCCCAACAACAGCTCCAGGGGCCGAACCCCTGAGCGCCCGAATCATATCTCCACGGGCCTAAACCCTGGGGGCCCCAACACCAGCTCTAGGGTCCAAACCCCTGGGCGCCCGAACCATAGCTCCAGGGGCCTCACCCCTGGGGGCCCAAACACCAGCTCAAGGGGCCCAACCCCTGGGGGCCCCAACACCAGCTCCAGTGGCCCAAACCCTGGGAGCCGCAACACCAGCTCCAGGGGCCGAACCACTGAGCTCCCGAACCATAGCTTCACGGGCCTAACCCCTGGGGCCAGAACACCAGGTCTAGGGGCCAAACCCCTGTGGGCCCCAACACCAGCTCCAGGGGCCCAACCACTGAGCGCCCAAACCATAGCTCCAGAGACCTAATCCCTGGGGGCCCCCACCCCAGCTCCAAGGGTCCAACCTCTGAGCGCCCGAACCATAGCTCCAGGAGCCGAACCCCAGGGGGCCCCAACCCCAGCTCCAGATGCCCAACCCCTGGGGGTCCCCACACCAGCTCCAGGGGCCCAACCCCACAGCGCCCGAACCATAGCTCCAGGGGCCTAACCTCCGGGGGCCCCAATCCCAGCTCCAAGGGCCCAACCCCTGGGGGCCCCAACACCAGTTCCAAGAGCCCAACCCCTGTGGGCTCCAACACCAGCTCCAGGGGTCCAACCCCAGAGCGCCCGAACCATAGCTCCAGGGGCTCAACCCCTGAGTGCCCGAACCATAGTTCCAGGGGTCTCACCCGTGGGGGCCCCCACTCCAGCTCAAAGGGCCCAACCCCTGAGCGCTCGAACCATAGATCCAGGGCCCTAACCCCTGAGGGCGAGAATCCCAGCTCCAGGGCCCCAACTCCTGGGGGCTCGAACACCAGGTCCAGGGGCCGAAACCCTGGGTGCCCGAACCATAGCTCCAGTGGCCTAACCGCCAGGGGCCCCAACCCCAGCTCCAGGGGCCCAACACATGGGGGCCCTAACACCAGCTCCAGGAGCCCAACCCCTGTGGGCCCCAACACCAGCTCCAGGGGCTCAACCCCAGAGCGCCCGAACCATAGCTCCAGGGGCGCAACCCCTGAGCGCCTGAACCATAGCTCCATGGGCCTCACAACTGGGGGCCCCAACATCAGCTTCAGGGGCCCAACCCATGGGGGCCCCAACACCAGTTCCAGTGGCCCTACCCCTGGGGGCCCCAACACCAGCTCCACAGGCCCAACGTCTGAGCGCCCGAAAAATACCTCCAGGAGCCTCTCCCCTGGGGGCTCCAACACCAGCTCCAGGGGCCCAACCCCTGAGCCCCCGAACCATAGCTCCAGGGGCCTAACCCCTGGGGTCCCTCACCCCAGCTCCAAGGGCCCAACCCCTGAGCGCCCGAACCATAGCTCCAGGGGCCTAACCCCTGGGGGCCCCCACCCCAGCTCCAAGGGCCCAACCCCTGAGCGCCCGAACCATAGCTCCAGTGGCCTAACCCCTGGGGCCCCAATCCCAGCTCCAGGGGCCCAACCCTTGGGGGCCCCAACACCAGCTCCAGGGGCCCAACCCCTGGGCACCCGAACCATAGGTCCAGGGGCCTAACCGCCGGGGGCCCCAACCCCAGCTCCAGGAGCCCAAACCCTGGGGGCCCCAACACCAGCTCCAGGGGCCCAACCCCTGAGCGCCTGAACTATAGTTCCAGGGGTCTCAGAAATGGGGGCCCCAACATCAGCTCCAGTTGCTCAACCCATAGGGACCCTAACCATAGCTCCAAGGGCCTAACCCCTGGGGGACCCCACCCCATCTCCAAGGGCCCAACCCCTGAGCGCCGGAACCATAGCTCTAGGAGCCTAACCCCCGGGGGCCCCAGCACCAGCTCCAGGGGCCCAACCCCTGAGCGCCCGAACCATAGCTCCAGGGGCCTTACCCCTGGGGCCCCAACCCCAGCTCCAAGAGCCCAATCCTTGATGGTCCCAACACCAGCTTCCAGAGCCCAACCCCTGGAGGCCCCAGCACTAGCTCCAGGGGCCCAACCCCTGAGAGCCTGAACCATAGCTCCAGGGGTCTCACCCCTGTGCTCCCCAAACCCAGCTCCAAGGGTCCAAAACCTGAGCGCCCGAACCATAGCTCCAGGAGCCGAACCCCCGCGGGCCCAAACCCCAGCTTCAGGGGCCCAACCCCTGGGGGCCTCAACACCAGCTCCAGGGGCCCAACCCCTGAGCGCCCGAATCATAGTTCCAGGGGCCTAACACCTGGGGGCCCCAACCCCAGCTCCAGGGGCCCAACCCCTGGTGGCCCCAACAACAGCTGTAGGGGCCCAACCCCTGAGCGCCCGAACCATAGCTCCAGGGGTCTAACCCCCGGGGGCCCTAACCCCAGGTCCAGGGGCGCAAACCCTGGGGGCCCCAACATCAGCTCCAGGAGCCCAACCCCTGGGGGCAAGAACACCAGCTCCATGGTCCAAACCCCAGAGCGCCCGAACCATAGCTCCAGGGGCCCAGCCCCTGAACCCCCGAACCATAGCTCCAGGGGCCTCACCCCTGGGGGCCCCAACACCAGCTCCAGGGGCCTAAACCCCTGGGGGCACCAACCCCGGCTCCAGGTGCCCAACCCCTGGGGGACCCAACAGCAGCTCCAGTGGCCCAACCCCTGGGGGCCCCAACCCCAGCTACAGGGGCCCAACCCCGAGCGCCCGAAACATAGCTGCAGGGGTCCAGCCCCTGAGCGCCCGAACCATAGCTTCAGGGGCCTAACCAGGGGGCCCCAATCCGTGCTCCAGCGGCCCAACCCCTGGGGGTCCCAACACCAGCTCCAGGGGTCCAACCCCTGAGCTCCTGAACCATAGCTCCAGGGGCCTAACCAGGGGGCCCCAATCCCTGCTCCAGCGGCCCAACCCCTGGGGGTCCCAACACCAGCTCCAGGGGCCTAACCCCTGGGGGCCCCAACACTAGCTCCAAGGGCTCAAACCCTGAGCGCTCAAACCATAGCTCCAGGGGTCTAACGTCTGGGGGCCTCACACTGGGTCGAAGGGCCCAACCTCTGAACGCCCGAACCATAGCTCCAGGGGCCTAATCCCTGGGGGACCCCACCCCAGGTCCAAGGACCCAACACCTGAGCGCCCGAACCATAGCTCCAGGGGCCTCACCCCTGGGGGCCCAAATACCAGCTCCAGGGGCCCAACCCCTGGGGGACCCAACACCAGCTCCAGCGGCCCAACCCCTGGGAGCCCCAACACCAGCTCCAGGGGCCTAACCCCTTAGCGCCCTAACCATAGCTCCAAGGGCCTAACCCCTGGGCTCCCCAACCCCAGTTCCAAAGGTCCAACCCTTGAGCGCCAAAACCAGAGCTCCAGAGGCCTAACCCCCGGGGGCCCCAACCCCAGCTCCAGGGGCCCAACCCCTGGGGGCCCCAATACCAGCTCCAGGGGCTCAACCCCTGAGCGCCCGAACAATACCTCCATGGGCCTAACCCCTGGGGGCCCCAACAAGAGCTCCAGGGGCCGAACCCCTGAGCGCTCGAACCATAGCTCCAGGGGCCTAACCCCTGGGGCCCCAACACCAGCTCCAGGGGCCCAACCCCTGGGGGCCCCAACACCAGCTCCAAGGGTCCAAACCCTGAGAGCCTGAACCATAGCTCCAAGGGCCCAACCCCTGGGGGCCCCAACACCAGTTCCAAGGGCAGAACCCCTGAGAGCCTGAACCATAGCTCCAAGGGCCTAAACCCTGGGGGCCCCAACCCCAGCTCCAAGGGTCCAACCCCTGAGTGCCCGAACCATAGGTCCAGGGGCCTAACCCCCGGGGGCCCCAACCCCAGCTCCATTAGCCGAACCCCTGGGGCCCTCGATCCCAGCTCCAAGGGCCCAACCCCTGAGCGCCCGAACCATAGCTCCAGGGGCCTAACCCCCGGGGGCCCCAACCCCAGCTCCAGGGGCAGAACCCCTGGGACTCTTGACCCCAGCTCCAGGTGCCCAACCCCTGAGCGCCCGAACCATAGCTCCAGGGGCCTAACCCCTGGGGCCCCAACACCAGCTTCAGCGGCCCATCCCCTGAGCGCCCGAAGCATAGCTCCAGGGGCCTAACCCCTGGGGGCCCAAACACCAGCTCCAGGGGCCCAACCCCTGGGGGCCCCAACACTAGATTCAGGGACCCAACCCCTGAGCGGCCGATCCATAGCTCCAGGGGCCTAACCTCTGGGGGCTCCAAGCCCAGCTCCAAGGGCCCAACCCCTTAGTGCCCGAACCATAGCTCCAGGGTCCTACCCCTGGGGGCCCGAACCGCAGCTCCAAGGGTCCAACCCCTGAGGGCAAGAACCATAGCTCCAGGGGCCTAACCCCCGGGGGCCCAAACCCCAGCTCCAAGGGCCCAATCCCTGAGCGCCCGAACCATAGCTGCAGGGGCCTAACCCCTGGAGGCCCGAAACCGCAGCTCCAAGGGCCCAACCCCTGAGTGCCCGAACCATAGCTCCAGGGGCCTAACCCCTGGGGGCCCCCACCCCAGCTTCAAGGGCCCAACCCCTGAGCGCCCGAACCATAGCTCCAGGGGCCTAACCCCTGGGGGCCCTATCATAACCTTAGTCCCAGATTTGGACCTTAGCGTCCAAAATAGGGGGGTTAACATGAAAACCTCCAAGCTTAGTTACCAGCTTGGACCTGGTACTTGCTGCCACCACCCAAAAAATGAGAGTGTTTTGGGGCACTCCGGTCCCCCTGAAAAACCTTCCCTGGGGATCCCAAGACCCACATCCCTTGAGTCTCACAACAAAGGGAAATAATCCTTTTTCCCTTCCCCCCTCCAGGTGCTCATGGAGAGATACACAGACACAAGCTCTGTGAATCCAAACAGAGTGACTCCCCCTCTCCGTTCCCAGTCCTGGAAACAAAAGCACTTTTCTCTTCACCCAGAGGGAATGCAAAATCAGGCTAGCAAATCCAACACTCACAGATCTCCCCCTGATTTCTTCCTCCCACCAATTCCCTGGTGAGTACAGACTCAATTTCCCTGAAATTTCCCAGAAAAGAAAACTCCAACAGGTCTTAAAAGAAAGCTGTATATAAAAAAGAAAGAAAAAAATACATACAAATGGTCTCCCTGTATTAAGGTGACAAAATACAGGGTCAATTGCTTCAAAGAATATTGAATAAACAGCCTTATTCAAAAAGAATACAAATCAAAGCACTCCAGCACTTATATTCCTGCAAATACCAAAGAAAAGAAACCATATAACTTACTATCTGATCTCTTTGTCCTTACACTTAGAAACAGAAGATTAGAAAACAGAAACTACTTCTTCAAAGCTCAGAGAAAGCAGGCAGACAGACAAAAGACTCAGACACAAACTTCCCTCCAGCCAGAGGGCTTGTCTACATCACAAAGTTGCAGCGCTGGTGAGGGAGTTACAGCGCTGCAACTTAGGAGGTGTACACATCTGCAGGGCATCACCAGCGCTGCAACTCCCTGTTTGCAGCGTTGGCCGTACTCCCGTTTTGTCTCGGGTGTAGAGGATCCAGCGCTGGTGATCCAGCGCTGGTAATCAAGTGTAGACACTTACCAGCGCTTTTCTTGACCTCCGTGGAATAAGCAGGTATCCCAGCATACCTGAGGAAGCCTCTGGTAGTCAAGCTGGTCTCCTTCCCCAGTTTGCTCTCGCGTTCCCCGAATCCCCGAGCAAGCAGGTCTCCTTCCCTGCGGTTTGCAGGGTGGTTCGGGGAACGCGAGAGCAAACCGCGGTGAAGATGGTCTCCTTCCCTGGTTTGCTCTCGCGTTCCCCGAACACCCGTGCAAGCAGGTCTCCTTCCCTGCGGTTTGCAGGGGGGTTCGGGGAACGCGAGAGCAAACAGCGGCGAAGCTGGTCTCCTTCCCCGGTTTGCTCTCGCGTTCCCCGAACCCCCCTTGAAGCCACCCAACAGCGCTGCATTGTGGCCACATCTAACATCACTTGCAGCGCTGGTTCCTGTAAGTGTGGCCACTCTGCAGCGCTGGCCCTATACAGCTGTACTAATACAGCTGTAACAACCAGCGCTGCAAAATTGTAGATGTAGACATACCCAGAGATGAAAAAAATCCTGTTTCCTGATTGGTCCTCTGGTCAGGTGCTTCAGGTGAAAGAGACATTAACCCTTAGCTATCTGTTTATGACAGGCCCCGACCACAGCTCCAAGGGCCCAACCCCTGAGCGCCCGAACCATAGCTCCAGGGGCCTAACCCCTGGGGGCCCCAACACCAGCTCCAGGGCCCCAACCCCTGGGGCCCCCAACACCAGCTCCAGGGGCCCAACCCCTGAGAGCCCGAACCATAATCCAGGGGCCTAACCCCTGGGGACCCCAACACCAGCTCCAGGGGCCAGACCCCTGAGTCCCCGAACAATACCTCCAGGGGCCTAACCCCTGAGGGCCCCAACACCAGCTTCAGGGGCCCAACCCCTGAGCGCCCGAGCCATAGCACCAGGGGTCGAACCCCTGAGAGCCCGAACCACAGCTCCAGGGGCCTAACCCCTGGGGGCCCCAACACCAGCTCCAGGGGCCCAACCCCAGAGTGCCCGAACCATAGCTCAAGGGGCTTAACCCCCGGGGGCCCCAACCCCAGCTCCATTAGCCCAACCCCTGGGGCCCTCGATCCCAGCTCCAAGGGACCAACCCCTGAGAGCCCGAACCATAGCTCCAGGGGCCCAACCCCTGGGGACCCCAACACCAGCTCCAGGGGCCCAAACCCTGAGCTCCCGAACCATAGCTCCAGGGGCCCAACCCCTGAGCGCCCGAACCATAGCCCCACTGGCCTAACCCCTGGGGGCCCCAACACCATCTCCAGGGGCCCAACAACTGAGCGCCCGAACCATAGCTCCAGGGGCATAACCCCGGGGGGGCCGCAAAGTCAGCTCCAGGAGCCAAACCCCTGGGGGCCCCAACACCAGCTCCAGGAGCTCAACCCCTGGGGGCCCAAACACCAGCTCCAGGAGCTCAACCCCTGGGGGCCCCAACACCAGCTAGAGGGGCCCAACCACAGAGCGCCCGAAAAATAGCTCCAGGGGCCCAACCCCTAAGTGCCCGAACCATAGCTCTAGTGGCCTCACCCCTGGGGGCCCCAACCCCAGCTCCAGGGGCCCAACCCCTGAGCGCCCAAACTATAGCTCCAGGGGTCACATCCCTCAGCGCCCGAACCATAGCTCCAGGGGTCCAATCCCTCAGCGCCCGAACAATAGCTCCAGGGGCCTAACCCCTGGGGCCCCAACACCAGTTCCAGGGGCTAAAACCCTGGGGGCCCCAACACCAGCTCCAGGGGCCCAACCCCTGAGCGCCCGAACCATAGCTCCAGGGGCCTAAACCCTGGGGGCCCAAACACCAGCTCCAGGGGCCCAACCAATGGGGTCCCCAACACCAGCTCCAGGGGCCCAACCCCTGAGAGACCAAACCATAGCTCCATGGGCCTAACCCCTGGGGGTTTCAACACCAGCTCTAGGGGCCGAACCCCTGGGGGCTCCAACACAAGCTCCAGAGGCCCAACCCCTGCGCGCCCGAACCACAGCTCCAGGGGCCCAACCCCTCAGCGCCCGAACAATACCTCCAGAGGCCTAACCCCTGGGGCTCAAACACCAGCTCCAGGGGCCCAACCCCTGGGGGCTCCAACACCAGCTCCAGAGGCCCAACCCCTGAGAGCCCGAACCATACCTAAAGGGGCCTAACCCCTGGGGGCCCCAACAGCAGCTCCAGGGGCCCAACTCCTTAGCGCCCGAACAATACCTCAAGGGTCCTAAACCCTGGGGGCCCCAACACCAGCTCCAGGGGCCCAACCCCTGAGCGCCTGAACCATAGCTCCAGGGGCCTAACCCCTGGGGGTCCCAACACCAGCTCCAGGGGCCCAACCCCTGGGGGCTCCAACACCAGCTCCAGGGGCCCAACCCCTGAGCGCACGAACCATAGCTCCAGGGGTCTAACCCCGGGGGGGCCCCAACACCAGCTTTCGGGGCCTAACCCCTGGGGGCCACAACCCCAGCTCCACGGGCCAGACCCCTGGGGGCCCCTGCCCCAGCTCCAGGGACCCAACTCCTGGGGCCCTCGACCCAAGCTCCAGGGGCCCAAAGCCTGAGCGCCGGAATCATAGCTCCAGGGGTCTAACCCCTGGGGCCCCAACACCAGCTGCAGGGGCCGAACCCCTGGGGTCCCCAACACCAGCTCAAGGGGCCCAAATCCTGAGCGCCCAACCCATAGGTCCAGGGGCCCAACCCCTGGTGGCCCGAACCCCAGCTCCAGGGGCCCAACCCCTGAGGGCCCCAACATCAGCTACAGGGGCCCAGCCCCTGAGCGTCCGAACAATACCTCCAGGGGCCTAACCCCTAGGGGCCCCAACACCACCTCCAGGGGCCCAAACCCTCAGCGCCCGAACCATACCTTCAGGGGCCTAACCCCTGGGGGCCCCAACACCAGCTCCAGGGGTCCAACCCCTGAGCGCCCGAACAATACCTCCTGGGGCCAAACCCCTGGGGGCCCAAACACCAGCTCCAGGGGCCCAACCCCTGAGCGCCCGAACCAGAGCTCCAGGGGCCTAATCCCTGGGGCCCCAACACCAGCTCCAGGGGCCCAACCCCTGGGGGCTCCAACACCAGCTCCAGGGGCCCAACCCCTGGGTGCCCTAACACCAACTACAGGGGCCAAATCCCTGAGCGCCCGAACCATAGCTCCAGGGGCTGAACCCCTGAGCACCCGAACCATAGCTCCAGGGGCCTAACCCCTGGGGCACCAACACCAGCTCCAGAGGCCCAACCCCTGGGGTCCACAAAACCAGTTCCAGGGGCCCAACCCCTGAGCACCCGAACCATAGGTCCAGGGGCCTAACCCCTGGGGCTCCAACACCAGCTCCAGGGGCCCTACCCCTGAGCGCCTGAACAATACCTCCAGGGGCCTAACCCCTTGGGGCCCCTACACCAGCTCCAGGGGCCCAACCACTGAGCGCCCGAACCATAGCTCCAGGAGCCTTACCCCTTGGGGCCCCAACACCAGCTCCAGGGGCCCAACCCCTATGCGCCCAAACAATAGCTCCAGGGGCCTAACTCCTGGCGGCCACCACCCCAGCTACAAAGGCCCAACCGCTGAGCGCCCGAACCATAGCTCGAGGGGCCTAACTCCTGGGGGCCCAAACACCAGCTCCTGGGGCCCAAACCCTGAGAGCCCGAACCATAGCTCCAGGGGCCTAATCCCCGGGGGCCAAATTCCCAGCTCCAGGGGCCCAACCAATTGTAGCCCCAGCACAAGCTCCAGGAGGCCAACCCCTGGGGGCCCCTACACCAGCTCCAGGGGTCCAACCCCAGAGCGCCCGAACCATAGCTCCAGGGGCCTACCCCCTGGGGCCCCAACAACAGTTCGAGGAGCCTATCCCCCGGGGGCCCCAATCCGAGCTCCAGGGGCCCAACCTCTGGGGGCCCCAACACCAGCTCCAGGGGCCCAACCTCTGAGACCCCGAACCATAGCTAAAGGGGCCTACCCCCTGGGGCCCCAACACCAGCTCCAGGGGCCCAACCCCTGAGCGCCCGAACCAAAGCTCCAGGGGCCTAAGCCCTGGGGTCACCAACACCAGCTCCAGGGGCCCAACCCCTGAGCGCCCGAACAATACCTCGAGGGGCCTATCCCCTGGGGGCCCCAAACCCAGCTCCAGGGGCCCAAGCCCTGAGCGCCCGAACCATATCTCCAGGAGCCTAATCCCTGGAGACCCCTACCCCAGCTCCAAGGGCCCAACCGCTGATCGCTCGAACCATAGCTCCAGGGACCTAACCCCTGGGGGCCCCAACCCCAGCTCCAGGGGCCCAACACCTGGGGGCGCAACACCAGCCAAAAGGGCCCAAGCCCTGAGCGCCCGAACCATAGTTCCAGGGGCTTAACCCCTGAGCGCCCGAACCATATCTCCAGGAGCCTAATCCCTGGGGATCCCTACCCCAGCTCCAGGGGCCCAAGCCCTGAGCGCCCGAACCATATCTCCAGGAGCCTAATCCCTGGGGATCCCTACCCCAGCTCCAAGGGCCCAACCCCTGAGCGCCCGAACCATATCTCCAGGAGCCTAAACCCGGGGGGCCCTAACACCAGCTACAGGGGCCCAACCCCTGAGGACCCCAACACCAGGTCCAGTGGCTTAACCCCCGAGTGCCCGAACTATAGCTCGAGGTGCCTAAGCCCTGGGGGCCCCTATCCCAGCTCCAAGGGCCCAACCCCTGAGTGACCGAACCATAGCTCAAGGGGCCTACCCCTGGGGGCCCCAACCTCAGCACCAAGGGCCCAACCCATGAGGGCCCGAACCATAGCTCCAGGGGCCAAACCCACGGGGGCCCAAACCCAAGCTCGAAGGGCCCAACCCCTGAGCGCCCGAACCATACCTCCAGGGGCCTAACCCCTGGGGGCCCCCACCCCAGCTCCAAGGGCCCAACCCCTGAGCGCCCGAACCAAAGCTCCAGGGTCCTAACCCTGGGGGCCCCAACCTCAGCTCCGGGGGCCTAACCCCTGGGGCTCCAACACCAGCTCCAGGAACCCAACCTCAGAGCGCCCGAACAATAGCTCCAGGGGCATTACCCCTGAGGGCCCAAACACCAGCTCCAGGGGTGTAACCCCTGGGGGCAACAACACCAGCTCCAGGGGCCCAACTCCTGAGCGCTGAACCATAGCTCCAGGGGCCTAACCCCTGGGGGCCCCCACCCCAGCTCCAAAGGCCCAACAGGTAAGCGCACGAACCATAGCTCGAGGGGCCTAAAACCTGGGGGCCCGAAACCCCAGCTCCAGGGGCCCGACCCCTGGGGGCCCCAACACCAGCTCCAGGGGCCCAACCCCTGGGGGCCCGAACATCAGCTCCAGGGGCCAAACCCCAGAGCACCTGAACCATAGCTCCAGGGGTCTAACCCCTGGGGGCCCCAACCGCAGCTCCAAGGGCCCAACCCCTGAGTGCTCGAGCCATAGCTCCACGGTCCTAACCCCCGGGGGCCAACATCCCAGCTTGAAGGGCCCAACCCCTGAGTGCCCGATGCATACCTACAGGGACCTAACCCCCGGGGCCCCAAGCCCAGCTCCAGGAGCCGAACGCCTGGGGGCCCCAACACCAGATCCAGGGGTTGAACCCCTGAGCGCCCGAACCATAGCTCGAGGGGCCTAACCCCTGGAGGACCACACCCCAGGTCCAAGGGCCCAACCCCTGAGCGCCCGAACCAAAGCTCCAGGGGCCTAACCCTGGGGGCTAGAACATCAGCTCCAGGGGCTCAACCCCTGGGGGCCTCAACACCAGCTCCAGGGGCCCAACCCCTTGGGGCCCCAACACCAGCTCCAGGGGACCAATCTCTGAGCGCCCGAACCATAGCTACAGGGGCCTAACCCCTGGGGGCCCCAACACCAGGTCCAGGGGCCCAACCCCTGAGCGCCCGAACAATACCTCCAGGGGAGTAACCCCTGGGGTCCCCAACACCAGCTCCAGGGGCCCAATCCCTGAGCGCCCGAACCATAGATCCAGGGGCCTAACCCCTGGGGGCCCCAACCCCATCTCCAGGGGCCCAACCCCTGGAGACCCAAACACCAGCTCCAGGCGTCCAACCCCTGAGTGCCCGAACCATAGCTCCAGAGGTCTCACCCCTGGGGGCCCCAACACGAGCTCCAGGGGCCCAATCCCTGGGGGACCCAACACCAGCTCCAGGGGCCCAACCCCTGACCACCCGAACCATAGGTCCAGGGGCCTAACCTCCTGGGGCCAAAAGCCCAGCTCCAGGGGCCCAACACCTGGGGGACCAAACGAGCTCCAGGAGCTCAAACCCTGGTGGCCCCAACACCAGCTCCAGGGGCCCAACCCCAGAGCGTTCGAACCATAGCTCCAGGGGCTCAACCCCTGAGCGCCCGAACCGTAGGTCCAGGGACCTCACCCCTGGGGGCCCCAACACCACCTCCAGAGGCCCAAACCCTGGGGGCCCCAACACCAGCTCCAGTGGAAGAAACCCTGGGGGCCCCAACACCAGCTCCAGGGGCCCAACCCCTGAGATCCCGAACCATAGCTCCAGGGGCCTAACCCCCGGGGCCCCAACACCAGCTCCAGGGGCACAACCCCTGAGCGCCCGAACTATAGCTCCAGGGGCCTAACTCCTGAGGGCCCCAACAGCAGCTCCAGGGGCCCAACCCCTGAGCGCCCGAACAATACCTCTAGAGGCCTAAGCCGTGGGGGCTCCAACACCAGCTCCAGGGGGAAAACCCCTGGGGCCCCAACACGAGCTCCAGGGGCCCAACCCCTGGGGCCCCAAGAGCAGCTCCAGGGGACCAACCCCTGAGCGCCCGAACCATAGCTCAAGGGGCCTAACCCCTAGGGGTCCCAACCCCAGCTCCAGGGGCCCAATCCCTGGGTTTCCGAACACCAGCTGCAGGGGTCCAACCCCTAAGCGCCCGATCCATAGCTCCAGGGGCTTAACCCCCGGGGGCCCCAACCCCAGCTCCAGGGCTCTAACCGCTGCGGGCCCGAACTCCAGCTCCAGGACCTCAACCCTTGCGGGCCCGAACACCAGCTCCTGGAGCCCAACCACAGAGCGTCTGAACCATAGCTCCAGGGGCCCAACCCCTGAGAGCCCGAACCATAGCTCCAGGAGCCTCACCCCTTGGGGCCCCAACAAAAGCTCCAGGGGCCCAACCCCTGGGGACCGCAACACCAGCTCCAGTGGCCCAACCCCTGGGGGCCCCAACACCAGATCCAGGGGTCCAACCCCTGAGCACCCGAACCATAGCTCCAGGAGCCTAACGCCCGGGCGCCCCAACCCGAGCTCCAGGGACCCAAGCCCTGGGGGCCCCAACAGCAGCTCCAGGAGCCCAACCCCTGGGGGCCTCAACACCAGCTCCAGGGGCTCAATCCCAGAGCGCCCGAATCATAGCTCCAGGGGCCTAACCCCTGAGAGGTCAAACCATAGCTCCAGGGTTCTAACCCCTAGGGGCCCCCACCCCAGCTCCAAGGGCCCAAACCCTGAGCGCCCGAACTATAGCTCCAGGGGCCAAACCCCTGGGGGCCGCAACACTAGCTTCAGGGGCCCAACCCCTGAGCGCCCGAACCATTGCTCCAGGGTCCTAACCCCTTGGCGACCCACCCCAGCTCCAAGGGCCCAACCCCTGGGCGCCCAAACTATAGCTCCAGGGGCCTAACCCCTGGGGGACCACACCCCAATTCCAAGGGCCCAGGTTCTGAGCGCCCGAACCATAAGTCCAGGGGCCTAACCCCTGGGGGCCTAAACACGAGCTCCAGGGGCCCAACCCCTGGTGTCCCCAACACCAGCTCCAGGGGCCCAACCTCTGAGCGCCGGAACCATAGCTCCAGGCGCCTAACCACTGGGGCCCCAACACCAGCTGCAGGGGCCCAACCCCAGAGCGCCAGAACCATAGCTCCAGGGGCCTAACCGCTTGGGACCTCAACCCCAACTCCAGGGGCCCAACCCCTGGTGGCCCCAACACCAGCTTCAGGGGCCCAACCCCAGAACGCCCAAACCATAGTTCCAAGGGCCTAACCCCTGGGCTCAACAACTCCAGCTGCAAGTGCCCAAGCCCTGAGCGCCCGAACCATAGCTCTAGGGGCCTAACCCCCGGGGGCCCCAACTCCAGCTCCAGGGGTCCAACCCCTGGGGGCCCCAACACCAGTTCCAGGGGCCTAGCCCTGGGGGCGCCAATACTAGCTCCAGGAACCCAACCCCTGGGGGCCTGAACACCAGGTTCAGAGTCCCAACCCCAGAGAGCCCGAGGCATAGCTCCAGGGGCCCAACCCCTGAGCGCCCGAACCATAGCTCCAGGGGCCTCACCTCTGGGGGCAACAACACCTGCTCCTGTGGCCCAACCCCTGGGGGCTCCAACACCAGCTCCAGGAGCCTAACCCCTGAGCGCCCTAACCATAGCTCCAAGGGCCTAACCCCTGGGCTCTCCAAACCCAGCTCCAAGGGTCCAACCCCTCAGCGCCTGAACCATAGCTCCAGGGGCCTAACCCCCGGGGTCCCGAACCCCAACTCCAGGGGCCTATCCCTGGGTGCCCCAACTGCAGCTCTATGGGCCCAACCCCTGAGGGTCCGAACCATAGCTCCAGGGGCCTAACCCCCGGGGGAGGAAACCCCAGCTCCAAGGGCCCAACCCCTGAGCGCCCGAACCTTAGCTCCAGGGGCCTAACCACTTGGGCCAGAACACCAGCTCCAGGGGACCAACCCCAGAGGCCCCAACACCAGCTCCAGGGGCCCAACCCCTGAGCGTCCGAACCATAGCTCCAGGAGCCTAACCCCTGGGGGCCCCCACCCCAGCTCTAAGGGCAGAAACCCTGAGCCCCCGAACCATAGCTCCAGGGGCCCAACCCCCGGGGACCTCAACCCCAGCTCCAGCTGCGAAACTCCTGGGGGCCCCAACCCGAGCTCCGAGGGTCCACCCCTGAGCGCCCGAACCATAACTCCAGGGGCCTAACCCCCGGGGGCGCCAAGCGCAGCTCCATTAGTCCAACCCCTGGGGCCCTCGACCCCAGCTCCAAAGGCACAACCCCTGAGCGCCCGAACCATAGCTCCAGGGGCCTATCCCCCGGGGGCTCCAACCCCAGCTCCAGGGGCCCAACCCCTGGGGGCCCAAACACCAGCTCCAGGGGCCCAACCCCTGAGCGCCCAAACCATAGCTCCAGGGTACTAACCCCTGGGGATCCCCACCCAAGCTCCAAGGGCCCAATTCCTGAGCGCCCGAACCATAGCTCCAGGGGCCTAAACCCTGGGGGCCCCAACCCCAGTTCCAGGGGCTCAACCCCTGGGGGCCCAAACACCAGCTCCAGGGTCCCAACCACTCAGCGCCCGAACCATAAATCCAGGGGCCTAACCCCTGGGGGCCCCAACCACAGCTCCAAGAGTCCAACCCCTGAGCGCCCGAACCATAACTGCAGCGGCCTAACCCCCGGGGGCCCCAACCCCAGCTCCTTTAACCCAACCCCTGGGGCCCTCGACCCCTGCTGGAAAGTCCCAACCCCTGAGAGCCCGAACCATAGCTCCAGGGGTCTAACCCCCAGGGGCTCCAACCCCAGCTCCAAGGGAACCACCCCTGGGGGCCTCAACACAAGCTTCAGGGGCCAAACCCCTGAGCGCCCGAACCATAACAGCAGGGGCCTATCCCCCAGGGGCCCGAACCCCAGCTCAATTAGCCCAACCCTTGGGGCCCTCGACCCCAGTTCGAAAGGCCCATAGCTCCAGGGGCCAAACCCCCGGGGACCTCAACCCCAGCTCCAGCTGCGAAACTCCTGGGGGCCCCAACCCGAGCTCCGAGGGTCCACCCCTGAGCCCCCGAACCATAGCTCCAGGAGCCTAACCCCAGGGGCCCCAACCCCAGCTCCAAGGGCCCAACCCCTGAGCGCCCGATCCATAGCTACAGGGGCCTAACCCCTAGAGGACAAAACACTAGCTCCAGCGGCCGAACCCCTGGGGGACCCCAACACCAGCTGCAGGGGCCCAACCCCTGAGCGTCCGAACCATAGCTCCAGGAGCCCAACCCCTGAGGGCTCAAACACCAGCTCCAGGGGCTCAACCCCTGGGGGCCCCAACACTAGCTCCAGGGGCCCAACCCCTAAGTGCCTGATCCATAGCTCCAGGAACCCAATCCCTTAGCGCCCGAACCATAGCTCCAGGGGCCTAACCCATGGGGCCCAAACACCAGCTCCAGGGGCCCAACCCCTGGGAGCCCCAACACCAGCTCTAGGGTACCAAACCCTGAGCGCCTGAACCATAGCTCCAGGGGCCGCGAACCCATGGGGGCCCCCAAGACGAGCTCCAGGGACCCAACCCCTGAGCGCCCGAACAATACTTCCAGGGGCGTAACCCCTGGGGGCTGCAACACCAGCTCCAGGGGCTCAACCCCTGAGCGCCCGAACCAAAGCTCCAGGGGCCTCACCCCTGGGGGCCCCCACCCTAGTTTCAAGGGCAAAACCTCTGAGCGCCCGAACCATAGCTCAAGGGGCATAACCCCTGGGGGTCCCAACCCCAGCTCCAGGGGCCCAATCCCTGGGTTTCCGAACACCAGCTGCAGGGGTCCAACCCCTAAGCGCCCGATCCATAGCTCCAGGGGCTTAACCCCCGGGGGCCCCAACCCCAGCTCCAGGGCTCTAACCGCTGCGGGCCCCAACTCCAGCTCCAGGAGCTCAACCCTTGCGGGCCCGAACACCAGCTCCTGGAGCCCAACCACAGAGCGTCTGAACCATAGCTCCAGGGGCCCAACCCCTGAGAGCCCGAAACCATAGCTCCAGGAGCCTCACCCCTTGGGGCCCCAACAAAAGCTCCAGGGGCCCAACCCCTGGGTACCGCAACACCAGCTCCAGTGGCCCAACCCCTGGGGGCCCCAACACCAGATCCAGGGGCCCAAGCCCTGAGCGCTCTAACCATACCTCCAAGGGCCTAAACTCTGGGCTCCCCAACCCCAGCTCCAAGGGTCCAACCCCTGAGCGCCCGAACCAGAACTCCAGGGGCCTAACCCCCGGGGGCCCCAACCCGAGCTCCAGGGGCACAACCCCTGGGGGCTCCAATGCCAGCTCCAGGGGCCCAGCCCCTGAGCGCCCGAACCATAGCTCCAGGGGCCTAACCCCTGGGGACCCCCACCCCAGGTGCAAGGACCCAACCCCTGAGCGCTCCGAACCATAGCTCCAGGGGCTTAACCCCCGGGGGCCCCAACCCCAGCTCCAGGGGCCCAACCCCTGGGGGTTCGAACACCAGCTAAAGGGGCCCAACCCCTGAGCGCCCGAACCATAGCTCCAGGGGCTTAACCCCCGGGGGCCCCAACCCCCAGCTCCAGGGGCCGAACCCCTGGGGGTCCCAACACCAGCTCCAGGGGTCCAACCCCTGAGCACCCCGAACCATAGCTCCAGGAGCCTAACGCCCGG
>NW_026114714.1:0-52824 GCF_025201925.1 Gopherus flavomarginatus | reverse complement strand
TCGGGGGTTAGGCCCCTGGAGCTATGGTTCGGGCGCTCAGGGGTTGGGCCCCTGGAGCTGGTGTTGGGCCCCCCAGGGGTTGGGCCCCTGGAGCTGAGGTTAGGGCCCCTATGGTTAGGCTCTTGCAGCTATGGTTCAGGCGCTCAGGGGTTGGGACACGGAGCTGGTGTTGGGGCCCCCAGGGGTTGGGTCCCTGGAGCTGGTGTTGGGGTCCCAGGGATTAGGCCATTTGAGCTATGGTTCAGGCGCTCAGGGGTTGGGCCCCTGGAGCTATGGTTCGGGCGCTCAGGGGTTGGGCCCCTGGAGCTATGATTCGGGCGCTCAGGGGTTGGGCCCCTGGAGCTATGGTTAGGGCGCTCAGGGGTTGGACCCCTGGAGCTGGTGTTGGGGCCCCCACGGGTTAGGCACCTGGAGATATTGTTCGGGCGCTCAGGGTTTGGGCCCCTGGAGCTGGTGTTGGGGCCCCAGGGGTTGGGCCCCTGGAGCTGGTGTTGGGGCCCCAGGGGTTAGGCCCCTGGAGCTATGGTTCGGGCGCTCAGGGGTTGGGCCCCTTTAGCTGATGTTGGGGCCCCCAGGGGTTGGGCCCCTGGAGCTATGGTTCGGGCGCTCTGGGGTTGGGCCCCTTGAGCTGGTGTTGGGGCCCCCAGGGGTTGGACCCCTGGAGCTGGTGTTAGGGCCGCAGGGCTTAGGCCCCGGAGCTATGGTTCGGGCGCTCAGGGGTTGAGCCCGTGGAGCTGGGGTCGAGGGCCTCAGGGGTTGGGCCCCTGGAGCTGGTGTTGGGGCCCCCAGGGGTTGGGCCCCTGGAGCTGGGGTTGGGGCTCCTAGGGGTTAGGCCTGAGAAGCAATGGTTCGGGCGCTCAGGGGTTGGGCCCCTGGAGCTTCTGTTGGGGCTCCCAGGGGTTTGAGCCCCTGGAGCTATGATTTGGGCGCTCAGGAGTTGGGCCTCTGGAGCTGTTGTTGGGGCCCCCAGGGGTTGGGTCCCTGGAGCTGGTGTTGGGACCCCAGGGGTTAGGCCCCTGGAGCTGGGGTGGAGGGCCCCAGGGATTGGGCCCCTGGAGCTGGGGTTGGGGCCCGCGGGTGTTTGGCCCCTGGAGCTGGCGTTGGGGCCCCCAAGGGTTAGGCCCCTGGAGCTATGGTTCGGGCGCTCAGGGGTTTGGCCCTTGGAGCTGGGGTGGGGACCCCCAGGTGTTAGGCCCCTGGAGCTATGGTTCGGGCGCTCAGGGGTTGGGCCCCTGGAGCTGGTGTTCGGACCCCAGGGGCTGGCAACCTGGAGCTGGTGTTGGGGCCCCAGGGGTTAGGCCCCTGGAGCAATGGTTCGGGCGCTCAGGGGTTGATCCCCTGGAGCTGGTGTTGGGGCCCCCAGGGGTTAGGCCCCTGGAGCTATGGTTCGGGCGCTCAGGGGTTGGGCCCCTTTAGCTGGTGTTGGGGCCCCCAGGGGTTAGGCCCCTGGAGGTATTGTTCGGGCGCTCAGTTGTTGGGCCCTTGGAGCTGGTGTTGGAGCCCGCAGGTGTTAGGCCCCTGGAGCTTGGGTTCGGGGGCTCAGGGGTTGGGCCCCTGGAGCTGGGGTCGTGGACCCCAGGGGTTGGGCCCCTGGAGCTGGGGTTGGGGCCCTCGGGGGTTAGGCCCCTGGAGCTATGGTTCGGGCGCTCAGGGGTTGGGCCCCTGGAGCTGAGGTTAGGGAACCTAGGGTTAGGCTCCTGCAGCTATGGTTCAGGCGCTCAGGGGTTCGGACCCGGAGCTGTTGTTGGGGCCCCCAGGGGTTTCGTCCCTGGAGCTGGTGTTGGGGCCCCAGGGGTTAGGCCCCTGGAGCTCTGGTTCGGGCGCTCAGGGGTTGGGCCCCTGGAGCTGGTGTTGGGGCCCCCAGGGGTTGGGCCCCTGGAGCTATGGTTCGGGCGCTCTGGGGTTGGGCCCTTGGAGCTGGTGTTGGGGCCCCCAGGGGTTGGGATCCTGGAGCTGGTGTTGGGACCCCTAGGGGTTGGGCCCCTGGAGCTGTGGTTGGGGTCCCTGGGGGTTAGGCCCCTGGAGCTATGGTTCCGGCGCTCAGGGGTTGGGCCCCTGGAGCTGGTGCTGGGGCACCCAGGGGTTGGGCCCCTGGAGCTGGGGTTGGGGCCCCGGGGGTTAGGCCCCTGGAGCTATGGTTCGGACGCTTAGGGGTTCTGCCCCTGGAGCTGGTGTTGAGGACTCCAGGGGTTGGGCCCCTGGAGCTGGGGTTGGGGCCCCCACTGGTTAGGCCACTGGAGCTATGGTTTGGGCTCTCAGGGGTGGGCCCCTGGAGTTGGTGTTGGGGCCCCCAGGGGTTAGGCACCTGGAGCTCGTGTTGGGGCCCCAGGGGTTAGGCCCCTGGAGGTATGGTTCGGATGCTCATGGGTTGGGCCCCTGGAGCTGGTGTTGGGGACCCCAGGGGTTGGGCCCCTGGAGCTATGGTACGGTCGCTCAGGAGTTGGGCCCCTGGAGCTATGGTTCGGGCGCTCACGGGTTGGGCTCCTAGAGCTGGGGTCAAGGGCCCCAGGGTTTGGACCCCTGGAGCTGGGGTTGGGGCCCCAAGGGGTTAGGCCCGTGGAGCTGTGGTTCGGACGCTCACGGGTTGTGCCCCTGGAACTGGTGTTGGGGTCCCCAGGGGTTGGGCCCCTGGAGCTGGGGTTGGGGCTCCCAGGAGTTGGGCCCCTGGAGTTGGTGTTGGGGCCCCAGGGGTTAGGCCTCTGGCGCTATGGTGCGGGCGCTCAGGGGTTGGGCCCCTGGAGCTGGGGTGGGGTCCCCCAGGGGTTAGGCCCCTGGAGCTATGGTTCGGGCACTCAGGGGTTTGGCCCGTGGAGCTGATGTTGGGGCCCCCAGGGGTTAGGCCCCTGGAGGTATTGTTCGGGCGCTCAGGGGTTGGGCCCCTTGAACTGGTGTTGGGGCCCCTAGGGGTTGAACCCCTGGAGCTGGGGTTGGGGCCCCGGGGTTTAGGCCCCTGGAGCTATGGTTCGGGAGCTCAGGGGTTGGGCCCCTGGAGCTGGTGTTGGGGCCCCAGGGGTTAGGCCCTGGAGCTATGGTTCGGGCGCTCAGGGGTTGAACCCCTGGAGCTGGGGTCGAGGGCCTCAGGGGTTGGGTCCCTGGAGCTGGGGTTGGGGCCCCCGGGGTTTAGGCCCCTGGATCTATGTTTCGGGCGCTCAGGGGATGGGCCCCTGAAGCTGGTGTTGGGGCCCCCAGGGGTTGGGCCCCTGGAGCTGGTGTTGGGGCCCCCAGGGGTTAGGCCCCTGGAGCTATGGTTCGGGCGCTCAGGGGTTGGGCCCTTGGAGCTGGTGTTGGGGCCCACAGAGGTTAGGCCCCTGGAGCTCTGGTTCGGGCGCTCAGGAGTTGAGCCCCTGGAGTTGGTGTTGGGGCCCCCAGGGGTTGGATCCCTGGAGCTGGTGTTGGGGCCCCAGGGGTTAGGCTCCTGGAGCTACGGTTCGGGCGCTCAGGGGTTGGGCCCCTGAAGCTGGTGTTGGGGTCCCAGGGGTTGGTCCCCTGGAGCTATGGTTCGGGCGCTCTGGGGTTGGGCCCCTGGAGCTGGTGTTGTGGCCCCCAGGGGTTGGGCTCCTGGAGCTGGTTGTGGGGCCCCAAGGGGTTGGGCCCCTGGAGCTGGGGTTTTGGTCCCTGGGGGTTAGGCCCCAGGAGGTATGGTTCGGGCGCTCAGGGGTTGGGCCCCTGGAGCTCGTGTTGGGGCCCCAGGGGTTAGGCCCCGGAGCTATGTTTCGGGGGCTCAGGGGTTGAACCCCTGGAGCTGGGGTGGAGGGCCTCAGGGGTTGGGTCCCTGGAGCTGGGGTTGGGGCCCCCGGGGGTTAGGCCCCTGGATCTATGTTTCGGGCGCTCAGAGGATGGGCCCCTGGAGCTGGTGTTGGGGCCACCAGGGGTTGGGCCCCTGGAGCTGGTGTTGGGGCCCCCAGGGGTTAGTCCCCTGGAGCTATGGTTCGGGCGCTCAGGGGTTGGGCCCTTGGAGCTGGTGTTGGGGCCCACAGATGTTAGGCCACTGGAGCTATGGTTCGGGCGCTCAGGAGTTGGGCCCCTGGAGCTGGTGTTGGGGCCCCCAGGGGTTGGGTCCCTGGAGCTGGTGTTGGGGCCCCAGGGGTTAGGCTTCTGGAGCTACGGTTCGGGCGCTCAGGGGTTGGGCCCCTGAAGCTGGTGTTGGGGTCCCAGGGGTTGGTCCCTTGGAGCTATGGTTCGGGCGCTCTGGGGTTGGGCCCCTGGAGCTGGTGTTGGGGCCCCCAGGAGTCAGGCCCCTGGAGCTATGGTTCGGGCGCTCAGGGGTTGGGCCCCTGAAGCTCGAATTGGGGCCCCCAGGGGTTGGGCCCCTGGAGCTGGTGTTGGGGCTGCCGGGGGTTAGGCATCTGGAGCTAGGGTTCGGGCTCTCAGGGGTTGGGCCCTTGGAGCTGGGGTGAGGGCCCCCAGGGGTTAGGCCCCTGGAGCTATGGTTCAGGCGCTCAGGGGTTGGGTCCCTGGAGCTGGGGTCGAGGGCCGCAGGGGTTAGGCCCCTGGAGCTGGGGTTGGGGCCCCCGGGGGTTAGGACCCTGGAGCTATGGTTCGGGAGCTCAGGGGTTGGGCCCCTGGAGCTGGTGTTGGGGCCCCCAGGGGTTGGGCCCCTGGAGCTGGTGTTGGGGCCCCTAGGGGTTAGGCCCCTGGAGCTATGGTTCGGGCGCTCAGGGGTTGGGCCCCTAGAGCTGGTGTTGGGGCCCCCAGGGGTTAGGCCCCTGGAGGTATTGTTCGGGCTCTCAGGGGTTGGGCCCTTATATCTGGTGTTGGGGCCCCCAGGGGTTAGGCCCCTGGAGCTATGGTTCGGGCGCTCAGGGGTTGGGCCTCTGGAGCTCGTGTTGGGGCCTCAGGGGTTGGGCCCCTAGAGCTGGTGTTGAGGCCGCCGGGGTTAGGCCTCTGGAGCTATGTTTCGGGCGCTCAGGGGTTGGGCTCCTGGAACTGGTGTTGGGGCCCCCAGGGGTTGGGCCCCTGGAGGTGGGGTTGGGGCCCCCAGGGGTTAGGCCCCTGGAGCTATGGTTCGGGCGCTCAGGGGTTGGGCCCTTGGACCTGGGGTGGGGGCCCCCAGGGGTTAGGCCCCTGGAGCTATGGTTCAGGCGCTCAGGGGTTGGGCCCCTGGAGCTGGTGTTGGATCCCCCAGGGGTTAGGCCGCTGGAGCTATGGTTCGGGCGCTCAGGGGTTAGGCCCCTGGAGCTGGTGTTGGAGCACCCAGGGGTTAGGCCCCTGGAGGTATTGTTCGGGCGCTCAGGGCCTGGGCCTTTGGAGCTGGTGTTGGGGCCCCCAGGGGTTAGGCCCCTGGAGCTATGGTTCGGGCGCTCAGGGGTTGGGCCCCTGGAGCTGGTGTTGGGGCCCCCAGGGGTTGGGCCCCTGGAGCTGGGGTTGAGGCCCCCGGGGGTTAGGCCCCTGCAGCTATAGTTCGGGCGCTAAGGGGTTGTGCCCCTGGAGCTGGTGTTGGGGCCCCCAGGGGTTGGGCCCCTGGAGCTGGGGTTGGGGCCCCCAGGGTTTAGGTCCCTGAAGCTATGTTTCGGGCGCTCAGGGTTTGGGCCCCTGGAGCTCGTTTTGGGTCCCACAGGGGTTGGGCCCCTGGAGCTGGTGTTGGTTCCCCACGGGTTAGGCCCCTGCAGCTATGGTTCGGGCGCTCAGAGATTGGGCCAATGGAGCTATGGTTCGGGCGCTCAGGGGTTGGGACCCTGGAGCTGGTGTTTGGGCCCCAGGGGTTGGGCCCCTGGAGCTGCGGTTGGGGCCCCTAGGGGTTAGGCCCCTGGAGCTATGGTTCGGGCGCTCAGGGGTTGGGGCCCTGGAGCTGGTGTTGGGGCCCCCAGGGGTTGGGCCCCTGGAGCTTGTGTTGGGGCCCCAGTGGTTAGGCCCCTGGAGCTATGATTTGGGCGCTCAGGGGTTGGGCCCCTGGAGCTGGTGTTGGGGCCCCCAGGGGTTAGGATCCTGGAGCTATGGTTTGGGCGCTCAGGGGTTGGGCCTCTGGAGCGGGGGTCGAGGGCCTCAGGGGTTGGGCCCCTGGAGCTGGTGTTGCGGCCCCAGTGGTTAGGCCCCTGGAGCTATGATTTGGGCGCTCAGGGGTTGGGCCCCTGGAGCTGGTGTTGGGGCCCCCAGGGGTTGGTCCCCTGGAGCTGGGGTTGATGCCCCCAGGGGTTAGGCCCCTGGAGCTCTGGTTCGGGCACTCAGGTTTTCGGCCCTTGGAGCTGGGGTGGGGGCCCCCAGGGGTTAGGCCCCTATAGCTATGGTTCGAGCGCTCAAGGGTTGGGCCCCTGGAGCTGATGTTGGGGCCCCCAGGGGTTAGGCCCCTTTAGGTATTATTCGGGCCCTCAGGTGTTGGGCCCTGGAGCTTGTGTTGGTGCCCCCAGGGGTTTGGCCCCTTGAGCTGGGGTTGGGGCCCCTAGGGGTTAGGCCCCTGGAGCTATGGTTCAGGCGCTCAGGGCTTGGGCCCTTGGAGCTGGTGTTGGGGACCACAGAGGATAGGCCCCTGGAGCTACGGTTCGGGCGCTCAGGATTTGGGCCCCTGGAGCTGGTGTTGGGGCCCCCAGGGGTTCGGCCCCTGGATCTGGTGTTGGTGCCCCCAGGTGTTGGGCCCCTGGAGCTGGGGTTGGAGCCCCCGGGGGTTAGGCCCCTGCAGCTATAGTTCGGGCGCTAAGGGGTTGTGCCCCTGGAGCTGGTGTTGGGGCTCCCAGGGGTTAGGCCCCTGGAGCTGGGGTTGGGGCCCCCGGGGGTTAGGCCCCTGGAGCTTTGGTTCGGGAGCTCAGGGGTTGGGCCCCTGGAGCTGGTTTTGGGTCCCACAGGGGTTGGGCCCCTGGAGCTGGTATTGGGGGCCCCAGGGGTTGGGCCCCTGGAGCTGGTGTTGCGCCCCCAGTGGTTAGGCCCCTGGAGCTATGGTTTGAGCGCTCAGGGGTTGGGCCCCTGGAGCTGGTTTTGGGGCCCCAAGGGGTTGGTCCCCTGGAGCTGGGGTTGGGGCCCCCAGGGGTTAGGCCCCTGGAGCTATGGTTCAGGCGCTCAGGGTTTGGGCCCTTGGAGCTGGGGTGGGGGCTCCCAGGGGTTGGGCCCCTGGAGCTGGGGTTGGGGCCCCCAGTGGTTAGGCCCCTGGAGCTGGGGTTGGGGCCCCCAGGGGTTGGGCCCCTGGAGCTCGTTTTGGGGCCCCAGGGGTTAGGCCCCTGTAGCTATGGTTCGGGCGCTCAGGGGTTGGGCCCCTGAAGTTGCTGTTGGGGCCCCCTGTTGTTGGGCCCCTGGAATTGGGGTGGGGCCCCTAGGGGTTAGGCTCCTGGAGCTATCTTTCGGGCGCTCAGGGGTTGGGCCCCTGGAGCTGGTGTTGGGGCCCCCAAGGGTTGGGCCCCTAGAGCTGGTGTTGGGGCCTCAGTGGTTAGGCCCTTGGACCTATGGCTCGGGCCCACAGGAGTTGGGCACCTGGAGCTATGGTTCGGGCGCTCACGGGTTGGGCCCTTGGACCTGGGGTGGGGGCCGCCAGCGGTTAGGCCCCTGGAGCTATGGTTCAGGCGCTCAGGGGTTGGGCCCCTGGAGCTGGTGTTGGGGCCCCCAGGGGTTAGGCCGCTGGAGCTATAGTTCGGGCGCTCAGGGTTTGGGCCCCTGGAGCTGGTGTTGGAGCACCCAGGGGTAAGGCCCCTGGAGGTACTGTTCGGGCGCTCAGGGGCTGGGCCTTTGGAGCTGGTGTTGGGGCCCCCAGGGGTTAGGCCCCTGGAGCTATGGTTCGGGCGCTCAGGGGTTGGGCACCTGGAGCTGGTGTTGGGGCCCCCAGGGTTGGGCCCCTGGAGCTGGGGTTGGGGCCCCTAGGGGTTAGGCCCCTGGAGCTATGGTTCGGGAGCTCAGGGGTTGGGGCCCTGGAGCTGGTGTTGGGGCCCCCAGGGGTTGGGCTCCTGGAGCTCGTGTTGGGGCCCTAGGGGTTAGGGCCCTGGAGCTATGGTTCGGTCGCTCAGGGGTTGGGCCTCTGGAGCGGGGGTCGAGGGCCCCAGGGTTTGGACCCCTGGAGCTGGTGTTGGGACCCCTGACCTAAAGTCACCCCCTGCTCTCCCATCCCCCACACAGACAGTCCCCACTCCATCACAGTAATGCCCAGAGCATATCACCCACGGAGCAACAGTAACACTCTGTGGCTATGCAGGGTAATGCCCAGAGCATTTCCTGCATGGAGCAAGAGTGTCACCGAGTGGCCACATATGGTAATGCACAGAGTATTTCCCCGAATGGAGCAACAGCGGCACCATGTGTTCACGCAGGTTAATGCACAGAGCATTTCCTGCATGGAGCTATTGTTCGGGAGCTCTCGGGTTGGGCCCCTGGAGCTGGTGTTGGGGCCCCCAGGGGTTAGGCCCCTGCAGCTAAAGTTCGGGCGCTAAGGGGTTGTGCCCCTGGAGCTGGTGTTGTGGCCCCCAGGGGTTAGGCCCCTGGAGCTATGGTTCAGGCGCTCAGGGGTTGGGCCCCTGGAGCTGGTGTTGGGGCCCCCAGGGGTTAGGCCGCTGGAGCTATGGTTCAGGCGCTCAGGGGTTGGGCCCCTGGAGCTGGTGTTGTAGCACCCAGGGGTTAGGCCCCTGGAGGTATTGTTCGGGCGCTCAGGGCCTGGGCCTTTGGAGGTGGTGTTGGGGCCCCCAGGGGTTAGGCCCCTGGAGCTATGGTTCGGGCGCTCAGGGGTTGGGCCCCTGGAGCTGGTGTTGGGGCCCCCAGGGGTTGGGCCCCTGGAGCTGGGGTTGAGGCCCCCGGGGGTTAGGCCCCTGCAGTTATAGTTCGGGCGCTAAGGGGTTGTGCCCCTGGAGCTGGTGTTGGGGCCCCCAGGGGTTTGGCTCCTGGAGCTGGGGTTGGGGCCCCAAGGGGTTAGGTCCCTGAAGCTATGGTTCGGGCGCTCAGGGGTTGGGCCCCTGGAGCTGGTTTTGGATCCCACAGGGGTTGGGCCCCTGGAGCTGGTGTTGGGGCCCCACGGGTTAGGCCCCTGCAGCTATGGTTCGGGCGCTCAGAGATTGGGCCAATGGAGCTATGGTTCGGGCGCTCAGGGGTTGGGCCCCTGGAGCTGGGGTCGAGGTCCCCAGGGGTTGGGCCCCTCGAGCTGGGGTTGGGACCCCCGGGGTTTAGGCCCCTGGAGCTATGGTTCGGGCTCTCAGGGGTTGGGCCCCTGGAGCTGGTGTTTGGGCCCCAGGGGTTGGGCCCCTGGATCTGCGGTTGGGGCCCCCAGGGGTTAGGCCCCTGGAGCTATGGTTCGGGCGCTCAGGGGTTGGGGCCCTGGAGCTGGTGTTGGGGCCCCCAAGGGTTGGGCCCCTGGAGCTTGTGTTGGGGCCCCAGGGGTTAGGGTCCTGGAGCTATGTTTCGGGCGCTCAGGGGTTGGGCCTCTGGAGCGGGGGTCGAGGGCCCCAGGGGTTGGGCCCCTGGAGCTGGTGTTGCGGCCCCAGTGGTTAGGCCCCTGGAGCTATGGTTTGGGCGCTCAGGGGTTGGGCCCCTGGAGCTGGTGTTGGGGCCCCAAGGGGTTGGTCCCCTGGAGCTGGGGTTGATGCCCCCAGGGGTTAGGCCCCTGGAGCTATGGTTCGGGCACTCAGGTTTTCGGCCCTTGGAGCTCAGGTGGGGGCCCCTAGGGGTTAGGCCCCTGGAGCTATGGTTCAGGCGCTCAGGGCTTGGGCCCTTGGAGCTGTTGTTGGGGACCACAGAGGTTAGGCCCCTGGAGCTACGGTTCGGGCGCTCAGGAGTTGGGCCCCTGGAGCTGGTGTTGGGACCCCAGGGGTGGGGCCCCTGGAGCTGGGGTTGGGGCCTCCGGGGGTTAGGCCCCTGGAGCTATGGTTCGGGAGCTCAGGGGTTGGGCCCCTGGAGCTGGTGTTGGGACCCCAGGGGTGGGGCCCCTGGAGCTGGTGTTGGGGCCCCTAGGGGTTAGGCCCCTGGAGCTATGGTTCGGGCGCTCAGGGGTTGGGCCCCTGGAGCTGGTGTTGGGGCCCCCAGGTTGGGGCCCCCAGGGGTCAGGCCCCTGGAGCTATGGTTCGGGCTCTCAGGGGTTGGGCTCCTGAAGCTCGAGTTGGGGCCCCCAGGGGTTGGGCCCCTGGAGCTGGTGTTGGGGCCGCCGGGGGTTAGGCATCTTGACCTAGGGTTCGGTCTCTCAGGGGTTGGGTCCCTGGAGCTGGGGTCGAGGGCCGCAGGGCTTAGGCCCCTGGAGCTGGGGTTGGGGCCCCGGGGGTTAGGACCCTGGAGCTATGGTTCGGGAGCTCAGGGGTAGGGCCCCTGGAGCTGGTGTTGGGGCCCCCAGGGGTTGGGCCCCTGGAGCTGGTGTTGGGGCCCCTAGGGGTTAGGCTCCTGGAGCTATGGTCCGGGCGCTCAGGGGTTGGGCCCTTATATCTGGTGTTGGGGCCCCCAGGGGTTAGGCCCCTGGAGCTATGGTTCGGGCACTGAGGGGTTGGGCCCCTGGAGCTCGTGTTGGGGCCTCAGGGGTTGGGCCCCTGGAGCTGGTGTTGAGGCTGCCGGGGGTTAGGCCTCTGGAGCTATGTTTCGGGCGCTCAGGGGTTGGGCTCCTGGAACTGGTGTTGGGGCCCCCAGGGTTTGGGCCCCTGGAGGTGGGGTTGGGGCCCCCAGGGGTTAGGCCCCTGGAGCTATGGTTCGGGCGCTCAGGGGTTGGGCCCTTGGAGCTGGGGTTGGGGCCCCAGGGGTTAGGCCCCTGGAGCTATGGTTCAGGCGCTCAGGGGTTGGGCCCCTGGAGCTGGTGTTGGGGCCCCCAGGAGTTAGGCCGCTGGAGCTATGGTTCGGGCGCTCAGGGGTTGGGCCCCTGGAGCTGGTGTTTGGGCCCCAGGGGTTGGGCCCCTGGAGCTGCGGTTGGGGCCCCTAGGGGTTAGGCCCTTGGAGCTATGGTTCGGGCGCTCAGGTGTTGGGGCCCTGGAGCTGGTGTTGGGGCCCCCAGGGGTTGGGCCCCTGGAGCTTGTGTTTGGGTCCCCAGGGGTTAGGGTCCTGGAGCTGGGGTTGGGGCCCCTAGGGGTTAGGCCCCTGGAGCTATGGTTCGGGCCCCCAGGGTTTGGGGCCCTGGAGCTGGTGTTGGGGCCCCCAGGGGTTAGGCCCCTAGAGCTATGGTTCGGGCGCTCAGGGGTTGGGCCTCTGGAGCGGGAGTCGAGGGCCCCAGGGGTTGGGCCCCTGGAGCTGGTGTTGCGGCCCCAGTGGTTAGGCCCCTGGAGCTATGGTATGGGCGCTCAGGCATTGGGCCCCTGGAGCTGGTTTTGGGGCCCCCAGGGGTTGGTCCCCTGGAGCTGGGGTTGATGCCCCCAGGGGTTAGGCCCCTGGAGCTATGGTTCGGGCGCTCAGGTTTTCGGCCCTTGGAGCTGGGGTGATTGCCCCCAGGGGTTAGGCCCCTGTAGCTATAGTTCGAGCGCTCAAGGGTTGGGCCCCTGCAGCTGATGTTGGGGCCCCCAGGGGATAGGCCCCTTTAGGTATTATTCGGGCCCTCAGGAGTTGGGCCCTGGAGCTGGTGTTCGTGCCCCCAGGGGTTGGGCCCCTTGAGCTGGGGTTGGGGCCCCTAGGGGTTAGGCCCCTGGAGCTATGGTCCGGGCACTCAGGGATTGGGCCCGTGGAGCTGGTATTGGGGCCCCCAGGGGTTAGGCCCCTGGAGGTATTGTTCGGGCGCTCAGGGGTTGGGCCCTTGGAGCTGGTGTGGGGCCCCCAGGGATTAGGCCCCTGGAGCTATGGTTCGGGCGCTCAGGGGTTGGGACCCTGGAGCTGGTGTTGGGGCCCCAAGGGGTTGGGCTCCTGGAGCTGGTGTTGGGGCCCCAGGGGTTAGGCCCCTGGAGCTATGGTTCGGGCGCTCAGGGGTTGGGCCACTGTAGCTATGCTTCGGGCGCTCAGGGGTTGGGCCCCTGGAGCTGAGGTCGAGGGCCCCAGGGTTTGGGCCCCTGGAGCTGGGGTTGGGGCCCCCGGGGGTTAGACCCCTGTAGCTGGGGTTGGGGCCCCCAGGGGTTAGGCCCCTGGAGCTATGGTTCGGGCGCTCAGGGGTTGGGCCCTTGGAGCTTGGGTGGGGGCCCCCAGGTGTAAGGCCCCTGGAGCTATGGTTCGAGAGCTCAGGGGTTGGGCCCCTGGAGCTGGTGTTGGGGCCCCCAGGGGTTAGGCCCCTGGAGCTTTGGTTCGGGCTCTCAGGGGTTGAGGCCCTGGAGCTGGGGTCGAGGGCCCCAGGGGTTGCCCCCTGGAGTTATTGTTCGGGCGCTCAGGGGTTGGGCCGTTGGAGCTGGTGTTGGGGCCCCCGGGGGTTAGGGCCCTGGATCTATGGTTCGGGCGATCAGGGGTTAGGCCCCTGGAGCTGGTGTTAGGGCCACAGGGGTTAGGCCCCTGGAGCTATGGATCGGACGCTCAGGGGTTGGGCTCCTGGAGCTGGCGTGGGGGCCGTCAGGGGTTAGGCCCCTTGAGTTATGGTTCGGGCGCTCAGGGGTTGGTCCCCTGGAGCTGGTGTTGGGACCCCAGGGGTTGGACCCCTGGAGCTGGTGTTGGGGCCCCCGGGGGTTAGTCCCCTGGAGCTATGGTTCGGGCACTCAGGGGTTGGGCCCCTGGAACTGGTGTTGGGGCCCCCAGGGGTTCGGCCCCTGGAGCTGGTGTTGGGACCCCCAGTTGTTGGGCCCCTGGAGCTGGTGTTGGAGCCCCAGGGGTTAGCTCCCTGGAGCTAGGGTTCGGGCGCTCAGGGGTTGGGCCCTTGGAGCTACTGTTCGGGCGCTCAGTGGTTGGGAGCCTGGAGCTGGGGTCGAGGGCCCCAGGGGTTGGGCCCCTGGAGCTGGGGTTGGGGCCCCCGGGGGTTAGGCCCCTGGAGCTATGGTTCGGTCACTCAGGGTTTGGGCCCCTGGAGTTGGTGTTGGGGCCCCAGGGGTTGGGCCCCTGGAGCTCGTGTTGACTCCCCTGGGGTTAGGCCCCTGGAGCTACGGATCGGGCGCTCAGGGGTTGGGCCCCTGGAGCTCGTGTTGGGGACCCCAGGGGTTGGTCCCCTGGAGCTGGGGTTGGGGCCCCCGGGTGCTAGGACCCTGGAGCTATGGTTCGGGCGCTCAGGGGTTGGGCCCCTGGAGCTGGTGTTGGGGCCCCCACGGGTTGGGCACCTGGAGCTAGGGTTCGGGCGCTCAGGGGTTGGGCCCCTGGAGCTATGCTTCGGGCGCTCAGGGGTTGAGCCCCTGGAGCTGGTGTTGGGACCCCCAAGGGGTTGGGCCCCTGGAGCTGGTGTTGGGGCCCCAGGGGTTAGGCCATTTCAGCTATGGTTCAGGCGCTCAGGGGTTGGGCCCCTGGACCTATGGTTCGGGCGCTCAGGGGTTGGGCCCCTGGAGCTGGTGTTGGGGCCCCCAGGGGTTTGGCACCTGGAGGTATTGTTCGGGCGCTCAGGCGTTTGGCCCTCCGAGCTGGTGTTCGGGCCCCCAGGGGTTAGGCCCCTGGAGCTGTGGTTAAGGCGCTCAGGGGTTGGGCCCCTGGAGCTGGTGTTGGGGCCCCTGACCTAAAGTCACCCCCTGCTCTCCCATCCCCCACACAGACAGTCCCCACTCCATCACAGTAATGCCCAGAGCATTTCACGCATGGAGAAACAGAAACACTGTGTGGCCATGCAGGGTAATGCCCAGAGCATTTCCTGCATGGGGCAAGAGTGACACCGTGTGGCCACATGGGGTAATGCACAGAGCATTTCCCCGCATGGAGCAACGGTGACACCATGTAGCCACACAGGGTAATACACAGAGCATTTCCAGCATGAAGCTATGGTTCGGGAGCTCTGGGGTTGGGCCCCTGGAGGTGGTGTTGGGGCTCCCAGGGGTTGTGCCCCTGCAGCTGGTGTTGGGGTCCTAGGGGATAGGCCCCTGGCGCTATGGTTCGGGTGCTCATGGTTTGGGCCCTTGGAGCTGGGGTTGGGGCCCCCAGGGGTTAGGCCCCTGGAGCTATGGTTCAGGCACTCAGGGGTTGGGCCCGTGGAGATGGTGTTGGGGCCCCCAGGGTTTAGGCCCCTGGAGCTATTGTTCGGGCGCTCAGGGGTTGGGTCCTTGGAGCTGGTGATGGGGCCCCCAGGGATTAGGCCCCTGGAGCTATGGTTCGGGCGCTCAGGGGTTGGGACCCTGGAGCTGGTGTTGGGGCCGCCAGGGGTTCGGCCCCTGGAGCTGGTGTTGGGGCCCCAGGGGTTAGGCCCCTGGAGCTATGGTTCAGGCGCTCAAGGGTTGGGCCGCTGGAGCTGGTGTTGGGGCCCCCAGGGGTTGGGCCCCTGGAGCTATGGTTAGGAGCTCTGGGGTTGGGCCCCTGGAGCTGGTGTTGGGGCCCCCAGGGGTTGGGCTCCTGGAGCTGGTGTTGGGGTCCGCAGGGGTTGGGCCCCTGGAGCTGTGGTTGGGGCCCGGGGGGGTTAGGCCCCTGGAGCTATGGTTTGGGCGCTCAGGGGTTGGGCCCCTGGAGCTGGTGTTGGGGCCCCCAGGGGTTGGGCCGCTGGGGTTGGGGCCCCTAGGGGTTAGGACCCTGGAGATATGCTTCGGGCGGTTAAGGGTTGAGCCCCTGGAGCTGGTGTTGGGACCCACAAGGGGTTGGGCCCCTGGAGCTGGTGTTGGGGCCCCAGGGGTTAGGCCATTTCAGCTATGGTTCAGGCGCTCAGGGGTTAGGCCCCTGGACCTATGGTTCGGGCGCTCAGGAGTTGGGCCCCTGGAGCTGGTGTTGGGGCCCCCAGGGGTTTGGCACCTGGAGGTATTGTTCGGGCGCTCAGGCGTTTGGCCCTTGGAGCTGGTGTTCGGGCCCCCAGGGGTTAGGCCCCTGGAGCTGTGGTTCGGGCGCTCAGTGGTTGGGTCCCTGGAGCTGGTGTTGGGGCCCCTGACCTAAAGTCACCCCCTGCTCTCCCATCCCCCACACAGACAGTCCGCACTCCATCACAGTAATGCCCAGAGCATTTCACGCATGGAGAAATAGTAACACTGTGTGGCCATGCAGGGTAATGCCCAGAGCATTTCCTGCATGGGGCAAGAGTGACACCATGTAGCCACACAGGGTAATACACAGAGCATTTCCTGCATGAAGCTATGGTTCGGGAGCTCTGGGGTTGGTTCCCTGGTGGTGGTGTTGGGGCTCCCAGGGGTTGTGCCCCTGCAGCTGGTGTTGGGGTCCCAGGCGTTAGGCCCCTGGCGCTATGGTTCGGGCGCTCATGGTTTGGGCCCTTGGAGCTGGGGTTGGGGCCCCCAGGGGTTAGGCCCCTGGATCTATGGTTCGGGCACTCAGGGGTTGGGCCCGTGGAGCTGGTGTTGGGGCCCCCAGGGGTTAGACCCCTGGAGCTATTGTTCGGGCGCTCAGGGGTTGGGTCCTTGGAGCTGGTGATGGGGCCCCCAGGGATTAGGCCCCTGGAGCTATGGTTCGGGCGCTCAGGGGTTGGGACCCTGGAGCTGGTGTTGGGGCCCCCAGGGGTTGGGCCCCTGGAGCTGGTGTTGGGGCCCCAGGGGTTAGGCCCCTGGAGCTGGGGTTGGGGCCCCTAGGGTTTGGCCCCTGGAGCTATGGATCGGGCGCTCAGAGGCTTGGCCCCTGGAGCTTGTTTTGGGGCCCCCAGCGGTTGGGCCCCTGGACCTGGTGTTGGGGCCCCAGGGGTAGGCCCCTGGAGCTGATGTTCGAGCCCCAAGGGTTAGGTCCCTGGAGGTAGGGTTCGGGCGCTCAGGTGTTGGGCCCCTGGAGCTATGGTTCCGGCGCTCAGGGGTTGGGCCCATGGAGCTGGTGTTGGGGCCCCCAGGGGTTATGCCCCTGGAGCTGTGGTTCGGGTGCTCAGGGGTTGGTCCCCTGGAGCTGGTGTTGGGGCTCCCAGGGTCTGGGCCCCTGGAGCTGGTGTTGGGGCCCCAGGGGTTAGGCCCCTGGAGCTATGGATCGGACGCTCAGGGGTTGGGCTCCTGGAGCTGGCGTGGGTGCCGTCACGGGTTGGGCCCCTGGAGCTATGGTTCAGGCGCTCAGGGGTTGGGCCCCTGGAGCTGGAGTAGAGGGCCCCAGGGGTTGGGCCCCTGGAGCTGGGGTTGGGGCCCCCGGGGGTTAGGCCCCTGGAGCTATCGTTCGGGCGCTCAGGGGTTGGGCCCCTGGAGTCTGTGTTGGGGAAGCCAGGGATTAGGCCCCATGAGCTATGGTTGGGGCGCTCAGGGGTTGGTCCCCTGGAGCTGGTGTTGGGGCCCCAGGGGTTGGGCCCCTGGAGCTGGTGTTGGCTCCCCTGGGGTTAGGCCCCTGGAGCTACGGATCGGGCGCTCAGGGGTTGGGCCCCTGGACCTCGTGTTGGGGCCCCCAGGGGTTGGTCCCCTGGAGCTGGGGTTGGGGCCCCCGGGGGCTAGGCCACTGGAGCTATGGTTCGGACGCTCAGGGTTTATCCCCTTGGAGCTGGGGTGGAGGCCCCCAGGGGTTAGGCCCCTGGAGCTATGATTCGGGCTCTCAGGGGTTGGGCCCTTGGAGCTGGTGTTGGGGCCCCCAGGGGTTAGGCCCCTGGAGCTGTGGTTCGGGCGCTTAGGGGTTGGTCCCCTGGAGCTGGTGTTGGGGCTCCCAGGGTCTGGGCCCCTGGAGCTGGTGTTGGGGCCCCAGGGGTTAGGCCCCTGGAGCTATGGATCGGACGCTCAGGGGTTGGGCTCCTGGAGCTGGCGTGGGTGCCGTTACGGGTTGGGCCCCTGGAGCTATGGTTCAGGCGCTCAGGGGTTGGGCCCCTGGAGCTGGAGTCGAGGGAACCAGGGGTTGGGCCCCTGGAGCTGGGGTTGGGGCCCCCGGGGATTAGGGCCCTGGAGCTATCGTTCGGGCGCTCAGGGGTTGGGCCCCTGGAGCTGGGGTCGAGGGCCGCAGGGGTTAGGCCCCTGGAGCTGGGGTTGGGGCCCCGGGGGTTAGGACCCTGGAGCTATGGTTCGGGAGCTCAGGGGTTGGGCCCCTGGAGCTGGTGTTGGGGCCCCCAGGGGTTGGGCCCCTGGAGCTGGTGTTGGGGCCCCTAGGGGTTAGGCCCCTGGAGCTATGGTCCGGGCGCTCAGGGGTTGGGCCCTTATATCTGGTGTTGGGGCCCCCAGGGGTTAGGCCCCTGGAGCTATGGTTCGGGCGCTAAGGGGTTGGGCCCCTGGAGCTCGTGTTGGGGCCTCAGGGGTTGGGCCCCTGGAGCTGGTGTTGAGGCTGCCGGGGGTTAGGCCTCTGGAGCTATGTTTCGGGCGCTCAGGGGTTGGGCTCCTGGAACTGGTGTTGGGGCCCCCAGGGTTTGGGCCTCTGGAGGTGGGGTTGGGGCCCCCAGGGGTTAGGCCCCTGGAGCTATGGTTCAGGCGCTCAGGGGTTGGGTCCCTGGAGCTGGTGTTGGGGCCCCCAGGGGTTAGGCCGCTGGAGCTATGGTTCGGGCGCTCAGAGGTTGGGCCCCTGGAGCTGGTGTTGTAGCACCCAGGGGTTAGGCCCCTGGAGGTATTGTTCGGGCGCTCAGGGCCTGGGCCTTTGGAGGTGGTGTTGGGGCCCCCAGGGGTTAGGCCCCTGGAGCTATGGTTCGGGCGCTCAGGGGTTGGGCCCCTGGAGCTGGTGTTGGGGCCCCCAGGGGTTGGGCCCCTGGAGCTGGGGTTGAGGCCCCCGGGGGTTAGGCCCCTACAGTTATAGTTCGGGCGCTAAGGGGTTGTGCCCCTGGAGCTGGTGTTGGGGCCCCCAGGGGTTGGGCTCCTGGAGCTGGGGTTGGGCCCCCAGGGGTTAGGTCCCTGAAGCTATGGTTCGGGCGCTCAGGGGTTGGGCCCCTGGAGCTGGTTTTGGGTCCCACAGGGGTTGGGCCCCTGGAGCTGGTGTTGGGGCCCCACGGGTTAGGCCCCTGCAGCTATGGTTCGCGCGCTCAGAGATTGGGCCAATGGAGCTATGGTTCGGGCGCTCAGGGGTTGGGCCCCTGGAGCTGGGGTCGAGGTCCCCAGGGGTTGGGCCCCTCGAGCTGGGGTTGGGACCCCCGGGGTTTAGGCCCCTGGAGCTATGGTTCGGGCTCTCAGGGGTTGGGCCCCTGGAGCTGGTGTTTGGGCCCCAGGGGTTGGGCCCCTGGAGCTGCGGTTGGGGCCCCTAGGGGTTAGGCCCTTGGAGCTATGGTTCGGGCGCTCAGGTGTTGGGGCCCTGGAGCTGGTGTTGGGGCCCCCAGGGGTTGGTCCCCTGGAGCTTGTGTTTGGGTCCCCAGGGGTTAGGGTCCTAGAGCTGAGGTTGGGGCCCCTAGGGGTTAGGCCCCTGGAGCTATGGTTCGGGCCCCCAGGGTTTGGGGCCCTGGAGCTGGTGTTGGGGCCCCCAGGGGTTAGGCCCCTAGAGCTATGGTTCGGGCGCTCAGGGGTTGGGCCTCTGGAGCGGGGGTCGAGGGCCCCAGGGGTTGGGCCCCTGGAGCTGGTGTTGCGGCCCCAGTGGTTAGGCCCCTGGAGCTATGGTATGGGCGCTCAGGCATTGGGCCCCTGGAGCTGGTTTTGGGGCCCCCAGGGGTTGGTCCCCTGGAGCTGGGGTTGATGCCCCCAGGGGTTAGGCCCCTGGAGCTATGGTTCGGGCGCTCAGGTTTTCGGCCCTTGGAGCTGGGGTGATTGCCCCCAGGGGTTAGGCCCCTGTAGCTATGGTTCGAGCGCTCAAGGGTTGGGCCCCTGCAGCTGATGTTGGGGCCCCCAGAGGATAAGCCCCTTTAGGTATTATTCGGGCCCTCAGGAGTTGGGCCCTGGAGCTGGTGTTCGTGCCCCCAGGGGTTGGGCCCCTTGAGCTGGGGTTGGGGCCCCTAGGGGTTAGGCCCCTGGAGCTATGGTCCGGGCACTCAGGGATTGGGCCCGTGGAGCTGGTATTGGGGCCCCCAGGGGTTAGGCCCCTGGAGGTATTGTTCGGGCGCTCAGGGGTTGGGCCCTTGGAGCTGGTGTGGGGCCCCCAGGGATTAGGCCCCTGGAGCTATGGATCCGGCGCTCAGGGGTTGGGACCCTGGAGCTGGTGTTGGGGCCCCCAGGGGTTGGGCCCTTGGAGCTGGGGTTGGGGCCCGCAGGGGTTAGGCCCCTGGAGCTTTGGTTCGGGCGCTCAGGGGTTGGACGCCCGGAGCTGGTTTTGGGGCCCCAAGGGGTTGGGCTCCTGGAGCTGGTGTTGGGGACCCAGGGGTTAGGCCCCTGGAGCTATGGTTCGGGCGCTCAGGGGTTGGGCCACTGTAGCTATGCTTCGGGCGCTCAGGGGTTGGGCCCCTGGAGCTGAGGTCGAGGGCCCCAGGGGTTGGGCCCCTGGAGCTGGGGTTGGGGCCCCCGGGGGTTAGGCCCCTGTAGCTGGGGTTGGGGCCCCCAGGGGTTAGGCCCCTGGAGCTATGGTTCGGGCGCTCAGGGGTTGGGCCCTTGGAGCTTGGGTGGGGGCCCCCAGGTGTAAGGCCCCTGGAGCTATGGTTCGAGAGCTCAGGGATTGGGCCCCTGGAGCTGGTGTTGGGGCCCCCAGGGGTTAGGCCCCTGGAGCTTTGGTTTGGTCTCTCAGGGGTTGAGGCCCTGGAGCTGGGGTCGAGGGCCCCAGGGGTTGCCCCCTGGAGTTATTGTTCGGGCGCTCAGGGGTTGGGCCGTTGGAGCTGGTGTTGGGTCCCCCAGGGGTTAGGCCCCTGGAGCTATGGTTCGGGCACTCAGGGGTTGGGCCCGTGGAGCTGGTGTTGGGGCCCCCAGGGGTTAGGCCCCTGGAGCTATTGTTTGGGCGCTCAGGGGTTGGGTCCTTGGAGCTGGTGATGGGGCCCCCAGGGATTAGGCCCCTGGAGCTATGGTTCGGGCGCTCAGGGGTTGGGACCCTGGAGCTGGTGTTGGGGCCCCCAGGGGTTGGGCCCCTGGAGCTAGTGTTGAGGCCCCAGCGGTTAGGCCCCTCGAGCTATGGTTCGGGCGCTCAGGGGTTGGGCTGTTGGAGCTGATGTTGGGGCCCCCAGGGGTTGGGCCCCTGGAGCTATGGTTAGGACGCTCTGGGGTTGGGCCCCTGGAGCTGGTGTTGGGGCCCCCAGGGTTTGGGCTCCTGGAGCTGGTGTTGGGATCCGCAGGGGTTGGGCCCCTGGAACTGTGGTTGGGGCCCGCGGGGGTTAGGCCCCTGGAGCTATGGTTTGGGAGCTCAGGGGTTGGGCCCCTGGAGCTAGTGTTGGGGCCCCCAGGGGTTGGGCCGCTGGGGTTGGGGCCCCCGAGGGTTAGGCCCTGGAGCTATGGTTCGGGCGCTCAGGGGTTAGGCCCCTGGAGCTGGTGTTATGGCCCCAAGGGGTATGCCGCTGGAGCTGGTGTTGGGGCCCCAGGGGTAGGCCCCTGGAGCTATGGTTCGGGCGCTCAGGGGTTGGGCCCCTGGAGCTATGGTTCGGGCGCTCAGGGGTTGGGCCCCTGGAGCTGGTGTTGGGACCCCCGGGGGTTAGGCCCCTGGAGCTATGGTTCGGGCGCTCATAGGCTTGGCCCCTGGAGATTGTTTTGGGGCCCCCAAGGGTTGGGCCCCTGGACCTGGTGTTGGGGCCCCAGGGGTTAGGCCCCTGGAGCTGATGTTCGCGCCCGAAGGGTTAGGTCCCTGGACGTAGGGTTCGGGCGCTCAGGCGTTGGGCCCCTGGAGCTATGGTTCCGGCGCTCAGGGGTTGGGCCCCTGGAGCTGGTTTTGGGGCCCCAAGGGGTTGGGCTCCTGGAGCTGGTGTTGGGGTCCCAGCGGTTAGGCCGCTGGAGCTATGGTTCGGGCGCTCAGGGGTTGGGTCCCTAGAGCTGGTGTTGGAGCACCCAGGGGTAAGGCCCCTGGAGGTATTGTTCGGGCGCTCAGGGGCTGGGCCTTTGGAGCTGGTGTTGGAGCCCCCAGGGGTTAGGCACCTGGAGCTATTGTTCAGGCGCTCAGGGGTTGGGCCCCTGGAGCTTGTGTTGGGGCCCCCAGGGTTGGGCCCCTGGAGCTGGTGTTGGGGCCCCCAGGGGTTGGGCTCCTGGAGCTCGTGTTGGGGCCCTAGGGGTTAGGGCCCTGGAGCTATGGTTCGGGCGCTCAGGGGTTGGGCCTCTGGAGCGGGGGTCGAGGGCCCCAGGGTTTGGACCCCTGGAGCTGGGGTTGGTGCCCCCTGTGGTGAGGCCCCTGGAGCTATGGTTCGGGCGTTCACAGTTTGGGGCCCTCGAGCTGGTGTTGGGGCCCCCAGGGGTTAGGCCCCTGGAGGTATTGTTCGGGCGCTCAGGCGTTGGGCCCTTTGAGCTGGTGTTGGGGCCCCCAGGGGCTAGGCCACTGGAGGTATGGTTCGGGCGCTCAGGGGTTGTGCCCCTGGAGCTGGTGTTGGGGTCCCAGCGGTTAGGCCGCTGGAGCTATGGTTCGGGCGCTCAGGGGTTAGGCCCCGGGAGCTGTTGTTGAGGCCCCCAGGAGTTAGGCCCCTGGAGCTGGGGTTGGGGCCCCCGGGGGTTAGGCCCCTGGAGCTATGGTTCGGGAGCTCAGGGGTTGGGCCCCTGGAGCTGGTTTTGGGTCCAACAGGGGTTGGGCCCCTGGAGCTGGTATTGGGGGCCCCAGGGGTTGGGCCCCTGGAGCTGGTGTTGCGCCCCCAGTGGTTAGGCCCCTGGAGCTATGGTTTGGGCGCTCAGGGGTTGGGCCCCTGGAGCTGGTGTTGGGGCCCCGAGGGGTTGGTCCCCTGAAGCTGGGGTTGAGTCCCCCAGTGGTTAGGCCCCTGGAGCTATGGTTCGGGCGCTCACGTTTTGGGCCCTTGGAGCTGGCGTGGGGGCTTCCAAGGGTTGGGCCCCTGGAGCTATGGTTCCGGCGCTCAGGGGTTGGGCCCCTGGAGCTGGTTTTGGGGCCCCAAGGGGTTGGGCTCCTGGAGCTGGTGTTGGGGTCCCAGCGGTTAGGCCGCTGGAGCTATGGTTCGGGCGCTCAGGGGTTGGGTCCCTAGAGCTGGTGTTGGAGCACCCAGGGGTAAGGCCCCTGGAGGTATTGTTCGGGCGCTCAGGGGCTGGGCCTTTGGAGCTGGTGTTGGAGCCCCCAGGGGTTAGGCACCTGGAGCTATGGTTCAGGCGCTCAGGGGTTGGGCCCCTGGAGCTTGTGTTGGGGCCCCCAGGGTTGGGCCCCTGGAGCTGGTGTTGGGGCCCCCAGGGGTTGGGCTCCTGGAGCTCGTGTTGGGGCCCCAGGGGTTAGGGCCCTGGAGCTATGGTTCGGGCGCTCAGGGGTTGGGCCTCTGGAGCGGGGGTCGAGGGCCCCAGGGTTTGGACCCCTGGAGCTGGGGTTGGGGCCCCCTGTGGTGAGGCCCCTGGAGCTATGGTTCGGGCGTTCACAGTTTGGGGCCCTCGAGCTGGTGTTGGGGCCCCCAGGGGTTAGGCCCCTGGAGGTATTGTTCGGGCGCTCAGGCGTTGGGCCCTTTGAGCTGGTGTTGGGGCCCCCAGGGGCTAGGCCACTGGAGGTATGGTTCGGGCGCTCAGGGGTTGTGCCCCTGGAGCTGGTGTTGGGGTCCCAGCGGTTAGGCCGCTGGAGCTATGGTTCGGGCGCTCAGGGGTTAGGCCCCGGGAGCTGTTGTTGAGGCCCCCAGGAGTTAGGCCCCTGGAGCTGGGGTTGGGGCCCCCGGGGGTTAGGCCCCTGGAGCTATGGTTCGGGAGCTCAGGGGTTGGGCCCCTGGAGCTGGTTTTGGGTCCAACAGGGGTTGGGCCCCTGGAGCTGGTATTAGGTGCCCCAGGGGTTGGGCCCCTGGAGCTGGTGTTGCGCCCCCAGTGGTTAGGCCCCTGGAGCTATGGTTTGGGCGCTCAGGGGTTGGGCCCCTGGAGCTGGTGTTGGGGCCCCGAGGGGTTGGTCCCCTGAAGCTGGGGTTGAGTCCCCCAGTGGTTAGGCCCCTGGAGCTATGGTTCGGGCGCTCACGTTTTGGGCCCTTGGAGCTGGCGTGGGGGCTTCCAAGGGTTGGGCCCCTGGAGCTGGTGTTGGGGCCCCTAGGGGTTAGGCCCCTGGAGCTATGGTTCGGGCGCTCAGGGGTTGGGCCCCTGGAGTTGGTGTTGGGGCCCCCAGGGGATAGGCCCCTGGAGGTATTGTTCGGCCGCTCTGGGTTGGGCCCTTGGAGCTGGTGTTGTGGCCCCCAGGGGTCAGGCCCCTGGAGCTATGGTTCGGGCGCTCAGGGGTTGGGCCCCTGGAGCTCGTGTTGGGGCCCCCAGCGGTTGGGCCCCTGGAGCTGGTGTTGGGGCCGCCGGGGGTTAGGCATCTGGAGCTATGGTTCGGGCGCTCAGGGGTTGGGCCCTTGGAGCTGGGGTGAGGGCCCCCAGGGGTTAGGCCCCTGGAGCTATGGTTCGGGAGCTCAGGGGTTGGGCCCCTAGAGCTGGTTTTGGGTCCAACAGGGGTTGGGCCCCTGGAGCTCGTGTTGGGGCCCCCAGTGGTTGGGCCCCTGGAGCTGGTGTTGGGGCCGCCGGGGGTTAGGCATCTGGAGCTATGGTTCGGGCGCTCAGGGGTTGGGCCACTGGAGCTGGGGTGAGGGCCCCCAGGGGTTAGGCCACTGGAGCTATGGTTCGGGAGCTCAGGGGTTGGGCCACTGGAGCTGGTGTTGGGGCCCCCAGGGGTTGGGCCCCTTGAGCTGGTATTGGGGGCCCCAGGGGTTGGGCCCCTGGAGCTGGTGTTGCGCCCCCAGTGGTTAGGCCCCTGGAGCTATGGTTTGGGCGCTCAGGGGTTGGGCCCCTGGAGCTGGTGTTGGGGCCCCGAGGGGTTGGTCCCCTGAAGCTGGGGTTGAGTCCCCCAGTGGTTAGGCCCCTGGAGCTATGGTTCGGGCGCTCAGGTTTTGGGCCCGTGGAGCTAGGGTGGCGGCCCCCAGGGGTTAGGCCCTTGTAGCTATGGTTCGAGCGCTCAAGGGTTGCGCCCCTGGAGCTGGTGTTGGGGCCCCAGGGGTCAGGCCCCTTCAGCTATCTTTCGGGCGCTCACGGGTTGGGCCCCTGGAGCTGGTGTTCGGTCCCCCAAGGGTTAGGCCCCTGGAGGTATTGTTCGGGCGCTCAGGCGTTGGGCCCTTTGAGATGGTGTTGGGGCCCCCAGGGGTTAGGCCCCTGGAGGTATGGTTCGGGCGCTCAGGGGTTGGGCCCCTGGAGCTGGTGTTGGGACCCCTGACCTAAAGTCACCCCCTGCTCTCCCATCCCCCACACAGACAGTCCCCACTCCATCACAGTAATGCCCAGAGCATTTCACGCATGGAGCAACAGTAACACTCTGTAGCCATGCAGGGTAATACCCAGAGCATTTCCTGCATGGAGCAAGAGTGACACCGTTTTTCCACATAGGGGAATGCACAGAGTATTTCCCCGCATGGTGCAACAGCGACACCATGTAGCCACACAGGGTAATACACAGAGAATTTCCCCGCATGGAGCAACAGTGACACCATGTGTTCACGGAGGGTAATGCACAGAGCATTTCCTGCATGGAGCTATTGTTCGGGAGCTCTTGGGTTGGGCCCCTGGAGCTGGTGTTGGGGCTCACAGGGGTTGGGCCCCTGGAGCTGGTGTTGGGGCCCCAGGGGTTAGGCCCCTGGCGCTATGGTTCGGGCGCTCAGGGGTTGGACACTTGGAGCTGGAGTGGGGGCCCCCAGGGGTTAGGCCCCTGGAGCTATGGTCCGGGCACTCAGGGGTTGGGCCCGTGTAGCTGGTATTGGGGCCCCGAGGGGTTAGGCCCCTGGAGATATTGTTCGGGCGCTCAGGGGTTGGGTCCTTGGAGCTGGTGTGGGGGCCCCCAGGGATTAGGCCCCTGGAGCTATGGTTCGGGCGCTCAGGGGTTGGATCCCTGGAGCTGGTGTTTGGGCCCCCAGGGGTTGGGCCCCTGGAGCTTGTGTTGGGGCCCCAGGGGTTAGGCCCCTGGAGCTATGGTTCGGGCGTTCAGGGGCTGGGCCCCTGGAGCTGGTTTTGGGGCCCCCAGGGCTTGGGCCCCTGGAGCTGGGGTTGGGGCCCGCAGGGGTTAGGCCCCTGGAGCTTTGGTTCGGGCGCTCAGGGGTTGGGCGCCCGGAGCTGGTTTTGGGGCCCCAAGGGGTTGGGCTCCTGGAGCTGGTGTTGGGGCCCCAGGGGTTAGGCCCCTGGAACTATGGTTCGGGCGCTCAGGGGTTGGGCCACTGTAGCTATGTTTCGGGCGCTCAGGGGTTGGGCCCCTGGAGCTGGGGTCGAGGGCCCCAGGGGTTAGGCCCCTGGAGCTGGGGTTGGGGCCCCCGGGGGTTAGGACCCTGTAGCTGGGGTTGGGGCCCCCAGGGTTTAGGCCCCTGGAGCTATTTTTCGGGCGCTCAGGGGTTGGGCCCTTGGAGCTTGGGTGGGGGCCCCCAGCTTTAAGGCCCCTGGAGCTATGCTTCGGGAGCTCAGGGGTTGGGCCCCTGGAGCTGGTTTTGGGGCTCCCAGGGCTTGGGCCCCGGGAGCTGGTGTTGGGGCCCCCAGGGGTTAGGCCCCTGGAGCTTTGGTTCGGGCTCTCAGGGGTTGAGCCCCTGGAGCTGGGGTCGAGGGCCCCAGGGGTTGGGCCCCTGGAGGTATTGTTCGGGCGCTCAGGGGTTGGGCCCTTGGAGCTGGTGTTTGGGCCCCCACGGGTTAGGCCCCTGGAGCTAGGGTTCGGGGGCTCAGGGGTTGGGCCCCTGGAGCTATGGTTCGGGCACTCAGTGGTTGGGCCCCTGGATCTGGGGTCGAGAGCCCCAGGGGTTGGGCCCCTGGAGCTGGGGATGGGGCCCCCGGGGTTTAGGCCCCTGAAGCTATGGTTCGGGCGCTCAGGGTTTTGGCCCCTGGAGCTGGTGTTAGGGCCCCAGGGGTTAGGCCATTTGAGCTATGGTTCAGGCGCTCAGGGGTTGACCCCTGGAGCTATGGTTTGGGCGCTCAGGGGTTGGGCCCCTAGAGCTGTGGTTCGGGCGCTCAGGGGTTCGGCCCCTGGAGCTGGTGCTGGGGCCCCCAGGGATTAGATCCCTGGAGCTATGGTTCGGGCACTCAGGGGTTGGGCCCCTGGAGCTCGTGTTGGGGCCCCAGGGTTTGGGCCCCTGGAGCTGGGGTTGGGGCCCCAGGGGTTAGGCCCCTGGAGCTATGGTTCGGGCGCTCAGGGGTTGCGCCCCTGGAGCTGGTGTTGGGGCCCCCAGGGGTTGGGCCCCTGGAGCTATGGTTCGGGCGCTGATTAATTGGGCCCCTGGAGCTGGTGTTGGGGCCCCAGGGATTAGGCCCCGGATCTATGGTTCGGGCGCTCAGGGGTTGGGCCCCTATAGCTGGGGTTGGGGCCCCCGGTTCTTAGACCCGTGGAGCTATGGTTCGGGTTCTCAGGGGTTCGGCCCCTGGAGCTGATTTTTGGGCTCCCAGGGGTTGGGCCCCTGGATCTGGGGTTGGGGCCCCAGGGGTTAGGCCCCTGGAGCTATGGTTCGGGTGCTCAAGGGTTGGGCCCCTAGAGCTGGTGTTGGGGCCCCCAGGGGTTGGGCTCCTGGAGCTGGTGTTGGGGCCCCCGGGGGTAGGGCCCCTAGAGATATGGTTCGGGCGCTCAGGGTTTGGGCCCCTGGAACTGGTGTTGGGGTCCCCAGGGGTTGGGCCCCTGGAGCTGGTGTTTGGGCCCCCAGGGGTTGGGCCCCTGGAGCTGGTGTTGGGGCCCCCAGGGGTTGGGCCCCTGGAGCTATGGTTAGGGCGCTCTGGGGTTGGGCCCCTCGTGCTGGTGTTGGGGCCCCCAGGGGTTGGGCTCCTGGAGCTGGTGTTGGGGCCCCCAGGGGTTGGGCCGCTGGGGTTGGGTCCGCCGGGGATTAGACCCTGGAGCTATGGTTCGGGCGCTCAGGGGTTGGGCCCCTGGATCTGGTGTTGGGGCCCCAAGGGGTTGGGCCACTGGAGCTGGTGTTGGGGCCCCAGGGGTCAGGCTCTTGGAGCTATGGTTCGGGCGCTCAGGGGTTGGGCCCCTGGAGCTATGGTTCGGGTGCTCAGGGGTTGTGCCCCTGGAGCTGGGGTCGAGGGCCCCAGGGGTTAGGCCCCTGGAGCTGGGGTTGGGGCCCCCGGGGGTTAGACCCGTGGAGCTGGGGTTGGGGCCCCCAGGTTTTAGGCCCCTGGAGCTATGGTTTGGGGGCTCAGGGGTTTGGCACTTAGAGCTGGGGAGGGGGCCCCCAGATGTTAGGCCCCTGGAGCAAAGGTTCGGGCGCTCAGGGGTTGGGCCCCTGGAGCTGGTGATGGGGCCGTCAGGGGTTGGGCCCCTGGAGCTATGGTTCGGGCGCTCAGGGGTTGGGCCCCTGGACCTGGGGTCGAGGGCCCTAGGGGTTGGGCCCCTTTAGCTGGGGTTGGGGCCCCCGGGGATTAGGCCCCTGGATCTATGGTTCGGGCGCAGAGGGGTTGGGCCCCTTCAGCTGGTGTTGGGGCCCCAGGGTTTGGGCCCCTGGAGCTGGGGTTGCGGCCCCTAGGGTTCGGCCCCTGGAGCTATGGTTCGGGCGCTCAGAGGCTTGGCCCCTGGAGCTTGTTTTGGGGCCCCCAGGGGTTGGGCCCCTGGACCTGGTGTTGGGGCCCCAGGGGTTAGGCCATTTAAGCTATGGTTCAGGCGCTCAGGGGTTGGGCCCCTGGAGCTCTTGTTCGGGCGCTTAGGGGTTGGGTCCCCTGGAGCTGGTGTTGGGGCCCCCAGGGTTTAGGCATCTGGAGGTATTGTTCGGGCGCTCATGTGTTGGGCCCCTGGAGCTGGTGTTGGGGCCCCCAGGAATTAGGCCCCTGGAGCTATGGTTCGGGCACTCAGGGGTTGGGCCCCTGGAGCTGGTGTTTGGGCCCTAGAGGTTGGGCCCCTGGAGCTGGTGTTGGGGCCCGAAGGGGTTGGGCCCCTGGAGCTGGGGTTGAAGTCCCGGGGGTTAGGCCCCTGGAGCTATGGTTCGGGCGCTCAGGGGTTGGGCCACTGGAGCTGGTGTTCGGGCCCCAGGGGTTAGGCCCCAGAGCTATGGTTCGGGCCCTCAGGGGTTGGGCCCCTGGAGCTGGGGTCGAGGGCCTCAGGGGTTGAGCCCCTGGAGCTGGGGTTGAAGTCCCGGGGGTTAGGCCCCTGGAGCTATGGTTCGGGCGCTCAGGGGTTGGGCCACTGGAGCTGGTGTTCGGGACCCAGGGGTTAGGCCCCGGAGCTATGGTTCGGGCGCTCAGGGGTTGGGCCCCTGGAGCTGGTGTTTGGGATCCCAGGGGTTGGGCCCCTATAGCTGGTATTGGGCCCCAGGGGTTAGGCCCCTGGAGCTATGGTTCGTGCGCTCAGGGGTTGGGCCCCTGGAGCTGGTGTTGGGGCCCCCCAGAAGTTTGGCCCCTGGAGCTGGGGTGGGCGCCCCCAGGGGTTAGGCCCCTGGAGCTATGGTTCGGGCACTCAAGGGTTGGGCCCCTGGAGCTGGAATTGGGGCCCCCCGGGGTTAGTCCGTTGAAGTTTTTGTTCGGGCGCTCAGGGGTTGGGCCCTTGGAGCTGGTGTTGGGGTCCACAGGGGTTAGGCCCCTGGAGCTATGGTTCGGGCGCTCAGGAGTTGGGCCCCTGGAGCTGGTGTTGGGGCCCCAGGGGTTAGGCCCCTGGAGCTATGGTTCGGGCACTGAGGGGTTGGGCCCCTGGAGCTATGGTTTGGGCGCTCAGTGGTTGAGCCACTGGAGCTGGGGTCGAGGGCCTCAGGGTTTGGACCCCTGGATCTGGGGTTTGGGCCCCTTGGGGTTAGGCCCCTGGAGTTATGGTTCGGGCGCTCAGGGGTTGGGCCCCTGGTGCTGGTGTTGGGGACCCCAGGGGTTGGGCCCCTGGAGCTGTTGTTGGGTCCCCCACGGGTTAGTCCCCTGGAAGTATTGTTCGGGCGCTCAGGGTTTGGGCCCCTGGAGCTTGTGTTTGGGCCCCCAGGGGTTGGGACCCTGGATCTGGGGTTGGGGCCCCCGGGGGTTATTCCCCTGGAGCTATGGTTCGGGCGCTCTGGGGTTGGGCCCCTGGAGCTGGTGTTGGGGCCCGCAGGGGTTGGGCCCGTGGAGCTGGGGTCGAGGGCCCCAGGGGTTGAGCCCCTGGAGCTGGGGTTGAAGTCCCGGGGGTTAGGCCCCTGGAGCTATGGTTCGGGCGCTCAGGGGTTGGGCCACTGGAGCTGGTGTTCGGGCCCCAGGGGTTAGGCCCCGGAGCTATGGTTCGGGCCCTCAGGGGTTGGGCCCCTGGAGCTGGGGTCGAGGGCCCCAGGGGTTGAGCCCCTGGAGCTGGGGTTGAAGTCCCGGGGGTTAGGCCCCTGGAGCTATGGTTCGGGCGCTCAGGGGTTGGGCCACTGGAGCTGGTGTTCGGGCCCCAGGGGTTAGGCACCGGAGCTATGGTTCGGGCGCTCAGGGGTTGGGCCCCTGGAGCTGGTGTTTGGGCTCCCAGGGGTTCGGCCCCTGGAGCTGGTGTTGGGGCCCCAGGGGTTAGGCCCCTGGAGCTATGGTTCGTGCGCTCAGGGGTTGGGCCCCTGGAGCTGGTGTTGGGGCCCCCAGGAGTTGGGCCCCTGGAGCTGGGGTTGGGGCCCCCGGAGGTTAGGCCCCTGGAGCTATGGTTCGGACGCTCAGGGGTTGGGGCTCTGGAGCTGGTGTTGGGTCCCCCAGGGGTTAGGCCCCTGGAAGTATTGTTCGGGCGCTCAGGGTTTGGGCCCCTGGAGCTTGTGTTTTGGCCCCCAGGGGTTAGGCCCCTGGAGCTATGGTTCGGGCGCTCAGGGGTTGGACCCCTGGAGCTTGTGTTTGGGCCCCCAGGGGTTGGGACCCTGGATCAGGGGTTGGGGCCCCCGGGGGTTATTCCCCTGGAGCTATGGTTCGGGCGCTCAGGGGTTGGGCCCCTGGAGCTGGTGTTGGTCCCCCGAGGGTTTGGGCCCCTGGAGCTGGGGTTGGGGCCCCCAGGGTTTAGGCCCCTGGAGCTATGGTTCGGACGCTCAGGGGTTTTGCCCCTGGAGCTGGTGTTGGGGACCCCAGGGGTTGGGCCCCTGGAGCTGCCGTTCGGGCCCCTAGGGGTTAGGCCCCTGGAACTATGATTCGGGCGCTCAGGGGATGGGCCCCTGGAGCTGGTGTTGGGGCCCCCAGGGGTTTGGCCCCTGGAGCTGGTGTTGGGGCCCCAGGGGTTAGGCCCTTGGAGCTATGGTTCAGGCGCTCAGGGGTTGGGCTCCTGGAGCAATGGTTCGGGCACTCAGGGGTTGGGCCCCTGGAGCTGGTGTTGGGGCCCCCAGGGCTTGGGCTCCTGGGGCTGGGGTTCGGGCCCCCAGGGGTTAGTCCCCTGGAGCTATGGTTCGGGCGCTCAGGGTTTGGGCCCTTGGAGCTGGGGTGGGGGCCCCCAGGGTTTATGCCCCTGCAGTTATCGATCGGGCGCTCAGGGGTTGGGCCCCTGTAGCTGGTGTTGGGGCCCCCAGGGGTTGGGCCCCTGGAACTGGTTTTGGGGCCCCCAGGGGTTGGGCCCCTGGAGTTGGTGTTGGGGCCCCAGGGGTTAGGCCCCTGGAGTTATGGTTTGGGCGCTCAGGGGTTGGGCCCCTGGAGCTATGGTTCAGGCACTCAGTGGTTGGGCCCCTGGAGCTGGTGTTGGGGCCCCAGGGGTTGGGCCCCTGGAGGTCGGTTTGTGGCCCCTAGGGGTTATGCCCGTGGAGCTATGGTTCGGGCGCTCAGAGGTTGGGCCCCTGGAGCCGGTGTTGGGGACCCCAGGGGTTGGGCCCCTGGAGTTGGTGTTGGGGCCTCAGGGGTTAGGCCCCTGGAGATATGGTTCGGGCGCTGAGGGGTTCGGCCCCTGGAGAAATGGTTCGGGCGCTCAGTGGTTGGGCCCCTGGAGCTGGGGTCGAGGGCCCTATGGTTTGGACCCCTGGATCTGAGATTGGGGCCCCCTGGGGTTAGGCCCCTGGAGCTATGGTTCGGGCACTCACGGGTTGGGCCCCTGGAGCTGGTGTTGGGGCCCCCAAGGGTTGGGCCCCTGAAGCTGGTGTTCTGGCCCCTAGGGGTTAGGATCCTGGAGCTATGGTTCGGGCGCTCAGGGGTTGGGCCCCTGGAGCTGGTGTTGGGGCCCACAGGGGTTAGGCACCTCTGGCCCCAATACCAGCTCCAGGGGCCCAGACCCTAGGGGCCCAAACATCAGCTCCAGGGGCCCAACCCCTGAGCGCCCGAACCATAGCTCCAGGGGCCTAACCCCCGTGGGCCCCAACCACAGCTCCAGGGGCCCAACCCCTGCGGGCCCCAACACCAGCTCCAGGAGCCCAACCCCTGGGGGCCCCAACACCAGCTCCAGGGTCCGAACCCCAGAGCGCCCTAACCATAGTTCCAGGGGCCCAACCCCTGGGGGCCCCAACACCAGCTCCAGGGTCCCAAACCCTGAGCGCCCGAACCATAGCTCCAGGGGCCTAAACCCTTGGGGGCCCCATCACCAGCTCAAAGGGCCCAACCCCTGAGCGCCCGAACAATACCTCCAGTGGCCTAACCCCTGGGGGCTCCAACACCAGTTCCACGGGCCCAACCCCTGAGCGCCCGAACCATAGCTCCAGGGGCCTAACACCTGGGGGCCCTCACTCCAGCTCCAAGGGCCCAACCCCTAAGCGCCCGAACAATAGCGCCAGGGGCCAAACCCCTGGCGCCCCAACACCAGCTCCAGGGGCTCAACCCCTGGGAGCCCCAACACGAGCTCCAGGGGCCCAACCCCAGAGCTCCCGAACCATAGCTCCATGCAGGAAATGCTCTGTGCTTTACCCTGCATGACCACATGGTGTCACTGTTGCTCCATGCGGGGAAATGCTGTGTGTATTACCCTGTGTGGCTACATGGTGTCACTGTTGCTCCATGCGGGGAAATGCTCTGTGCATTACCCTATGTGGCCACACGGTGTCATTGTTGCTCTATGCAGGAAATGCTCTGGGCGTTACCCTGCATGGCCACACAGTGTTACTGTTGCTCCATGCGTGAAATGCTCTGGGCATTACTGTGATGGAGTGCGGATTATCTGTGTGGGGGATGGGAGAACGGGGGGGGCTTTAGGTCAGGGGCCCCAACAGCAGCTCCATGGGCCCAATCCCTGAGCGCCCGAACCATAGCTCCAGGGGCCTAAACCCTGGGGGCCCGAACACCAGCTCCAAGGGCCCAACCCCTGAGCACCGGAACCATAGCTCCAGGGGCCTAACCCCGGGGGACCCCAACCGCAGCTCCAGGGGCCCAACCCCTCGGGGCCCCAACACCAGCTCCAGGAGCCCAAACCCTGGGGGCCCCAACACCAGCTCCAGGGGCCCAATCCCAGAGCGCCCGAACCATAGCTCCAGGGGCCCAAATCCTGGGGGCCCCAACACCAGCTCCAGGGGCCCAACCCCTGAGCGCCCGAACCATAGCTCCAGGGGCCTAACCCCCGTGGGCCCAAACCACAGCTCCAGGGGCCCAACCCCTGCGGGCCCCAACACCAGCTCCAGGAGCCCAACCCCTGGGGGCCCGAACACCAGCTCCAGAGTCCGAACCCCAGAGCGCCCTAACCATAGTTCCAGGGGCCCAACCCCTGGGGGCCCCAACACCAGCTCCAGGGTCCCAAACCCTGAGCGCCCGAACCATAGCTCCAGGGGCCTAAACCCTTGGGGGCCCCATCACCAGCTCAAAGGGCCCAACCCCTGAGCGCCCGAACAATACCTCCAGTGGCCTAACCCCTGGGGGCTCCAACACCAGCTCCACGGGCCCAACCCCTGAGCGCCCGAACCATAGCTCCAGGGGCCTAACACCTGGGGGCCCTCACTCCAGCTCCAAGGGCCCAACCCCTAAGCGCCCGAACAATAGCGCCAGGGGCCAAACCCCTGGCGCCCCAACACCAGCTCCAGGGGCTCAACCCCTGGGAGCCCCAACACGAGCTCCAGGGGCCCAACCCCAGAGCTCCCGAACCATAGCTCCATGCAGGAAATGCTCTGTGCTTTACCCTGCATGACCACATGGTGTCACTGTTGCTCCATGCGGGGAAATGCTGTGTGTATTACCCTGTGTGGCTACATGGTGTCACTGTTGCTCCATGCGGGGAAATGCTCTGTGCATTACCCTATGTGGCCACACGGTGTCATTGTTGCTCTATGCAGGAAATGCTCTGGGCGTTACCCTGCATGGCCACACAGTGTTACTGTTGCTCCATGCGTGAAATGCTCTGGGCATTACTGTGATGGAGTGCGGATTATCTGTGTGGGGGATGGGAGAACAGGGGGGGGCTTTAGGTCAGGGGCCCCAACAGCAGCTCCATGGGCCCAATCCCTGAGCGCCCGAACCATAGCTCCAGGGGCCTAAACCCTGGGGGCCCGAACACCAGCTCCAAGGGCCCAACCCCTGAGCACCGGAACCATAGCTCCAGGGGCCTAACCCCGGGGGACCCCAACCGCAGCTCCAGGGGCCCAACCCCTCGGGGCCCCAACACCAGCTCCAGGAGCCCAAACCCTGGGGGCCCCAACACCAGCTCCAGGGGCCCAATCCCAGAGCGCCCGAACCATAGCTCCAGGGGCCCAAATCCTGGGGGCCCCAACACCAGCTCCAGGGGCCCAACCCCTGAGCGCCCGAACCATAGCTCCAGGGGCCTAACCCCTGGGGCCCCAACACCAGCTCCAGGGACCCAACCCCTGGGGGCCCCAACAACAGCTCCAGAGGCCCAACTCCTGAGCGCCCAAATCATAGCTCCAGGGGCCCAACCCCTGGGGGCCCCCAACACCAGCTCCAGGGGCCCAACATCTGAGCGCCCGAACCATTGCTTCAGAGGCCTAACCCCTAGGGGCCCCAACCCCAGCTCCAGGGGCCCAACCCCTGGGGGCCCCACCACCAGCTCCAGGGGCCCAACCACTGAGGCCCTCGACCCCAGCTCCACGGGCTCAACCCGTGAGCGCCCGAACCATAGCTCCGGTGCCTAAGCCCTGGGGCCCCAACACCATCTCCAGGGGCCCAACCCCTGGGCGCCCCAACCCCAGCTCCAGAGGCCCAACCCCTGAGCACCCGAACAATACCCCCAGGGGCCTAACCCCTGGGGACCCCAACACCAGCTCCAGGGGCCCAACCACTGAGCGCTCGAACCATAGCTCCAGGGGCCTAACCCCTAGGGGCCCCCAACCCAGCTCCAAGGGCCCAAAACCTGAGCGCCCGAACTGCGGGAAGGAACCAGACACAGACAGCTTGTTTGCTTAGGAAGGCGCCCCCTCAGCCGGCGTGGCAGCCCTTTTATTCTTTCTAGTTACATTGTCAGCATGAATCAGCATAAATTACAGCCTTGTTTACTTGTTTTTTACTGGCGGAGGATTTCCCTTATCTCCCTGCTTCTCACCCGCTGCTTGCAAGCGTAACGTGCTATGTTTTTCATTCTACTCAGGCATGTAGTGCTGTACTTGCCTGGTCTTATGATCAGGGGGGGTAACGGGGGGTTGCAGGGATTAACTATCTGGTGGTTTGCCAGCCAGGATCAATCCCTACACCGAACCATAGCTCCAGGGGCCTAACCCCTGGTGCCTCAACACCAGCTCCCGGGGCCCAACCCTTGGGGGCCCCAACACCAGCTCCAAGGGCCCAAAACCTGAGCGCCCGAACCATAGCTCCAGGGGCCTAACCCCTGGGGGCTCCCACCCCAGCTCCAAGGGCCGAACCCCTGAGCGCCCGAACCATAGCTCCAGGGGCCTAACCCCTGGGGGCCCCAACCCCAGCTCCAGTGGACTGACCCCTGGTGGCCCGAACCCCAGCTCAAGGGGCCCAACCCCTAGGGCCCTCGACCCCAACTCCAGGGGCCCAAACCCTGAGCGCCCGAACCATAGCTCCAGGGGCCCAACCCCTGAGCACCCGAACAATAGCTCCAGGGGCCTAACCCCTGGGGCCCCAACACCAGCTTCAGGGGCCCAACCCCTGGGGGCCCCAACACCAGCTCCAGGGGTCCAACCCCTGAGAGCCCGAACCATAGCTCCAGGGGCCTAACCCCTGGGCGCCCCAACCCCAGCTCCAGGGGCCCAACCCCTGAGCACCCGAACAATACCCCCAGGGGCTTAACCCCTGGGGACCCCAACACAAGCTCCAGGGGCCCAACACCTGGGGGCCCCAACACCAGCTCCAAGGGCCCAAAACCTGAGCGCCCAAACCATAGCTCCAGGGGCCTAACCCCTGGTGCCCCAACACCAGCTCCAGGAGCCCAACCCCTGGGGGCCCCAACACCAGCTCCAGAGTCCGAACCCCAGAGCGCCCTAACCATAGTTCCAGGGGCCCAACCCCTGGGGGCCAAAACACCAGCTCCAGCGGCCCAACCCCTGAGCGCCCGAACCATAGCTCCAGGGGCCTAACCCCTGGGGCCCCAACACCAGCTCCAGGGGCCCAACCCCTGGGGGCCCAAACACCAGCTCCAGGATCCCAACCCCTGAGCGCCCGAACCATAGCTCCAGGGGCCTAATCCCTGGGGGCCCCATCACCAGCTCCAAGGGCCCAACCCCTGAGCGCCCGAACAATACCTCCAGGGGCCTAACCCCTGGGAGCCCCAACACCAGCTCCATGGGCCCAACCCCTGAGCGCCCGAACCATAGCTCCAGGGGCCTAACCCCTGGGGCCCCAACACCAGCTCCAGGGGCCCAACCCCTGGGGGCCCAAACACCAGCTCCAGGATGCCAACCCCTGAGCGCCCGAACCATAGCTCCAGGGGCCTAATCCCTGGGGGCCCCATCACCAGCTCCAAGGGCCCAACCCCTGAGCGCCCAAACAATACCTCCAGGGGCCTAACCCCTGGGGCCCCAACACCAGCTCCAGGGGCCCAACCCCTCGGAGCCCCAACACCAGCTCCAGGGTTCCAACCCCAGAGCTCCCGAACCATAGATCCATGCAGGAAATGCTCTGTGCATTACCCTGCGGGACCACATGGTGTCACTGTTGCTCCATGCGGGGAAATGCTCTGTGCATTACCCTATGTGGCCACACAGTGTCACTCTTGCTCTATGCCGGAAATGCTCTGGGCGTTACCCTGCATCGCCACACAGTGTTACTGTTGCTCCATGCCTGAAATGCTCTGGGCATTACTGTGATGGAGTGGGGACTCCCTGTGTGGGGGATGGGAGAGAAGGTGGTGACTTTAGGTCAGGGGCCCCAACACTAGCTCCAAGGGCCCAACGCCTGAGCGCCTGAACAATACCTCCAGGTGCCTAACCCCTGGGGGCCCGAACCCTAGTTCCAGGGGCCCAACTCCTGGGGCCCTCGACCCCAGATCCAGGGGCCCAACCACTGAGCGCCCGAACCATAGCTCCATGGGCCCAATCCCTGAGCGCCCGAACCATAGCTCCAGGGGCCTAACCCCTAGGGGCCCGAACACCAGCTCCAAGGGCCCAACCCCTGAGCACCGGAACCATAGCTCCAGGGGCCTAACCCCGGGGGACCCCAACCGCAGCTCCACGGGCCCAACCCCTCGGGGCCCCAACACCAGCTCCAGGAGCCCAAACCCTGGAGGCCCCAACACCAGCTCCAGGGGCCCAATCCCAGAGCGCCCGAACCATAGCTCCAGGGGCCCAGCCCCTGGGGTCCCAACACCAGCTGCAGGGGCCCAAACCCTGAGCGCCCGAACCATAGCTCCAGGGGCCTAACCCCTGGGGGCCCCTACCCCAGCTCCAGGGGCCTAAATCCCGGGGTTCCCAAACCCCAGCTCCAGGGGCCCAACCCCTGGGGCCCTTGACCCCAGCTCCAGGGGCCCAACCCCTGAGCTCCCGAACCATACCTCCAGGGGCCCAACCCCTGAGCGCCCGTACCATAGCTCCAGGGGCCTAACCCCTGGGGCCCCAACACCATCTCCAGGGGCCCAACCAATTGGGGCCCCAACACCAGCTCCAGGAGCCCAACCCCTGAGCGCCCGAACCAAAGCTCCAGGGGCCTAAACCCTGGGGGCCCCAACCCCAGCTCCAGGGGCCCAAACCCTGGGGGCCCCAACACCAGCTCCAGCGGCCCAACCCCTGAGCGCCCGAACCATAGCTCCAGGGGCCTAACCCTGGGACCCCAAAACCAGCTCCAGGGGCCCAACCCCTGGGGGCCCCAACACCAGCTCCAGGGTCCCAAACCCTGAGCGCCCGAACCATAGCTCCAGGGGCCTAAACCCTTGGGGGCCCCATCACCAGCTCCAAGGGCCCAACCCCTGAGCGCTCCGAACAATACCTCCAGTGGCCTAACCCCTGGGGGCCCCAACACCAGTTCCACGGGCCCAACCCCTGAGCGCCCGAACCATAGCTCCAGGGGCCTAACACCTGGGGGCCCTCACTCCAGCTCCAAGAGCCCAACCCCTGAGCGCCCGAACCATAGCGCCAGGGGCCAAACCCCTGGCGCCCCAACACCAGCTCCAGGGGCTCAACCCCTGGGAGCCCCAACACGAGCTCCAGGGGCCCAACCCCAGAGCTCCCGAACCATAGCTCCATGCAGGAAATGCTCCGTGCTTTACCCTGCGTGACCACATGGTGTCACTGTTGCTCCGTGCGGGGAAATGCTGTGTGTATTACCCTGTGTGGCTACATGGTGTCACTGTTGCTCCATGCGGGGAAATGCGCTGTGCATTACCCTATGTGGCCACACGGTGTCATTCTTGCTCTATGCAGGAAATGCTCTGGGCGTTACCCTGCATGGCCACACAGTGTTACTGTTGCTCCATGCGTGAAATGCTCTGGGCATTACTGTGATGGAGTGGGGATTATCTGTGTGGGGGATGGGAGAACAGGGGGTGACTTTAGGTCAGGGGCCCCAACAGCAGCTCCATGGGCCCAATCCCTGAGCGCCCGAACCATAGCTCCAGGGGCCTAACCCCTGGGGGCCCGAACACCAGCTCCAAGGGCCCAACCCCTGAGCACCGGAACCATAGCTCCAGGGGCCTAACCCCGGGGGACCCCAACCGCAGCTCCAGGGGCCCAACCCCTCGGGGCCCCAACACCAGCTCCAGGAGCCCAAACCCTGGGGGCCCCAACACCAGCTCCAGGGGCCCAATTCCAGAGCGCCCGAACCATAGCTCCAGGGGCCCAACCCCTGGGGGCCCCCAACACCAGCTCCAGGGGCCCAACCCCTGAGCGCCCGAACCATAGCTCCAGGGGCCTAACCCCTGGGGCCCCAACACCAGCTCCAGGGACCCAACCCCTGGGGGCCCCAACAACAGCTCCAGAGGCCCAACTCCTGAGCGCCCAAATCATAGCTCCAGGGGCCCAACCCCTGGGGGCCCCAACACCAGCTCCAGGGGCCCAACGTCTGAGCGCCCGAACCATTGCTTCAGAGGCCTAACCCCTAGGGGCCCCAACCCCAGCTCCAGGGGCCCAACCCCTGGGGGCCCCAACACCAGCTCCAGGGGCCCAACCACTGAGGCCCTCGACCCCAGCTCCACGGGCTCAACCCCTGAGCGCCCGAACCATAGCTCCGGTGCCTAAGCCCTGGGGCCCCAACACCATCTCCAGGGGCCCAACCCCTGGGCGCCCCAACCCCAGCTCCAGGGGCCCAACCCCTGGGCGCCCGAACAATACCCCCAGGGGCCTAACCCCTGGGGACCCCAACACCAGCTCCAGGGGCCCAACCACTGAGCGCTCGAACCATAGCTCCAGGGGCCTAACCCCTAGGGGCCCCCAACCCAGCTCCAAGGGCCCAAAACCTGAGCACCCGAACCATAGCTCCAGGGGCCTAACCCCTGGTGCCTCAACACCAGCTCCCGGGGCCCAACCCTTGGGGGCCCCAACACCAGCTCCAAGGGCCCAAAACCTGAGCGTCCGAACCATAGCTCCAGGGGCCTAACCCCTGGTGCCCCAACACCAGCTCCTGGGGCCTAACCCCTGGGGGCCCCAACCCCTGCTCCAGGGGCCCAACCCTTGGGGGCCCCAACAGCAGCTCCAGGGGCCCAACCCCTGAGCGCCCGAACCATAGCTCCAGGGGTCTAATCCCTTGGGGGCCCAAACCCAGATCCAGGGGCCCAACCCCTGGGGGCCCCAACCCCAGCTCCAGGGGCCCAACCCCTGGGGCCCTCGACCCCAGCTCCAGAGGCCCAACCCCTGAGCGCCCGAACCGTAGCTCCAGGGGCTAACCCCTGGGGACTCCCACCCCAGCTCCAAGGGCCGAACCCCTGAGCACCCGAACCATAGCTCCAGGGGCTTAACCCCTGGGGGCCCCAACCCCAGCTCCAGGGGACTGACCCCTGGTGGCCCGAACCCCAGCTCAAGGGGCCCAACCCCTAGGGCCCTCGACCCCATCTCCAGGGGCCCAAACCCTGAGCGCCCGAACCATAGCTCCAGGGGCCCAACCCCTGAGCACCCGAACAATAGCTCCAGGGGCCTAACCCCTGGGGCCCCAACACCAGCTTCAGGGGCCCAACCCCTGGGGGCCCCAATACCAGCTCCAGGGGTCCAACCCCTGAGAGCCCGAACCATAGCTCCAGGGGCCTAACCCCTGGGCGCCCCAACCCCAGCTCCAGGGGCCCAACCCCTGAGCACCCGAACAATACCCCCAGGGGCTTAACCCCTGGGGACCCCAACACAAGCTCCAGGGGCCCAACACCTGGGGGCCCCAACACCAGCTCCAAGGGCCCAAAACCTGAGCGCCCGAACCATAGTGCCAGGGGCCTAACCCCTGGGGCCCCAACACCAGCTCCAGGGGCCCAACCCCTCGGAGCCCCAACACCAGCTCCAGGGTTCTAACCCCAGAGCTCCCGAACCATAGCTCCATGCAGGAAATGCTCTGTGCATTACCCTGCGGGACCACATGGTGTCACTGTTGCTCCATGCGGGGAAATGCTCTGTGTATTACCCTGTGTGGCTACATGTTGTCACTGTTGCTCCATGCGGGGAAATGCTCTGTGCATTACCCTATGTGGCCACACAGTGTCACTCTTGCTCTATGCCGGAAATGCTCTGGGCGTTACCCTGCATGGCCACACAGTGTTACTGTTGCTCCATGCCTGAAATGCACTGGGCATTACTGTGATGGAGTGGGGACTCCCTGTGTGGGGGATGGGAGAGAAGGTGGTGACTTTAGGTCAGGGGCTCCAACACTAGCTCCAAGGGCCCAACGCCTGAGCGCCCGAACAATACCTCCAGGTGCCTAACCCCTGGGGGCCCGAACCCTAGTTCCAGGGGCCCAACTCCTGGGGCCCTCGACCCCAGCTCCAGGGGCCCAACCACTGAGCGCCCGAACCATAGCTCCATGGGCCCAATCCCTGAGCGCCCGAACCATAGCTCCAGGGGCCTAACCCCTAGGGGCCCGAACACCAGCTCCAAGGGCCCAACCCCTGAGCACCGGAACCATAGCTCCAGGGGCCTAACCCCGGGGGACCCCAACCGCAGCTCCAGGGGCCCAACCCCTCGGGGCCCCAACACCAGCTCCAGGAGCCCAAACCCTGGAGGCCCCAACACCAGCTTCAGGGGCCCAATCCCAGAGCGCCCGAACCATAGCTCCAGGGGCCCAGCCCCTGGGGTCCCAACACCAGCTGAGGGGTTCAACCCCTGAGCGGCCGATCCATTACTCCAGGGGCCTAACACCTGAGGGCCCCCACCCAAGCTCCAAGGGCCCAAACCCTGAGCGCCCGAACCATAGCTCCAGGGGCCTAACCCCTGGGGGCCCCTACCCCAGCTCCAGGGGCCTAAATCCCGGGGTTCCCAAACCCCAGCTCCAGGGGCCCAACCCCTGGGGCCCTTGACCCCAGCTCCAGGGGCCCAACCCCTGAGCTCCCGAACCATACCTCCAGAGGCCCAACCCCTGAGCGCCCGTACCATAGCTCCAGGGGCCTAACCCCTGGGGCCCCAACACCAGCTCCAGGGGCCCAACCAATTGGGGCCCCAACACCAGCTCCAGGAGCCCAACCCCTGAGCGCCCGAACCAAAGCTCCAGGGGCCTAAACCCTGGGGGCCCCAACCCCAGCTCCAGGGGCCCAAACCCTGGGGGCCCCCAACACCAGCTCCAGCGGCCCAACCCCTGAGCGCCCGAACCATAGCTCCAGGGGCCTAACCCCTGGGGCCCCAAAACCAGCTCCAGGGGCCCAACCCCTGGGGGCCCCAACACCAGCTCCAGGGTCCCAAACCCTGAGCGCCCGAACCATAGCTCCAGGGGCCTAAACCCTTGGGGGCCCCATCACCAGCTCCAAGGGCCCAACCCCTGAGCGCCCGAACAATACCTCCAGTGGCCTAACCCCTGGGGGCTCCAACACCAGTTCCACGGGCCCAACCCCTGAGCGCCCGAACCATAGCTCCAGGGGCCTAACACCTGGGGGCCCTCACTCCAGCTCCAAGGGCCCAACCCCTGAGCGCCCCGAACCATAGCGCCAGGGGCCAAACCCCTGGCGCCCCAACACCAGCTCCAGGGGCTCAACCCCTGGGAGCCCCAACACGAGCTCCAGGGGCCCAACCCCAGAGCTCCCGAACCATAGCTCCATGCAGGAAATGCTCTATGCTTTACCCTGCGTGACCACATGGTGTCACTGTTGCTCCATGAGGGGAAATGCTGTGTGTATTACCCTGTGTGGCTACATGGTGTCACTGTTGCTCCATGCGGGGAAATGCTCTGTGCATTACCCTATGTGGCCACACGGTGTCATTCTTGCTCTATGCAGGAAATGCTCTGGGCGTTACCCTGCATGGCCACACAGTGTTACTGTTGCTCCATGCGTGAAATGCTCTGGGCATTACTGTGATGGAGTGGGGATTATCTGTGTGGGGGATGGGAGAACAGGGGGTGACTTTAGGTCAGGGGCCCCAACACGAGCTCCATAGGCCCAATCCCTGAGCGCCCGAACCATAGCTCCAGGGGCCTAACCCCTGGGGGCCCGAACACCAGCTCCAAGGGCCCAACCCCTGAGCACCGGAACCATAGCTCCAGGGGCCTAACCCCGGGGGACCCCAACCGCAGCTCCAGGGGCCGTACCCCTCGGGGCCCCAAAACCAGCTCCAGGAGCCCAAACCCTGGGGGCCCCAACACCAGCTCCAGGGGCCCAATCCCAGAGCGCCCGAACCATAGCTCCAGGGGCCCAACCCCTGGGGGCCCCAACACCAGCTCCAGGGGCCCAACCCCTGAGCGCCCGAACCATAGCTCCAGGGGCCTAACCCCTGGGGCCCCAACACCAGCTCCAGGGTCCCAACCCCTGGGGGCCCCAACAACAGCTCCAGAGGCCCAACTCCTGAGCGCCCAAATCATAGCTCCAGGGGCCCAACCCCTGGGGGCCCCAACACCAGCTCCAGGGGCCCAACATCTGAGCGCCCGAACCATTGCTTCAGAGGCCTAACCCCTAGGGGCCCCAACCCCAGCTCCAGGGGCCCAACCCCTGGGGGCCCCAACACCAGCTCCAGGGGCCCAACCACTGAGGCCCTCGACCCCAGCTCCACGGGCTCAACCCGTGAGCGCCCGAACCATAGCTCCGGTACCTAAGCCCTGGGGCCCCAACACCATCTCCAGGGGCCCAACCCCTGGGCGCCCCAACCCCAGCTCCAGGGGCCCAACCCCTGAGCGCCCGAACAATACCCCCAGGGGCCTAACCCCTGGGGACCCCAACACCAATTCCAGCGGCCCAACCACTGAGCGATCGAACCATAGCTCCAGGGGCCTAACCCCTAGGGGCCCCCAACCCAGCTCCAAGGGACCAAAACCTGAGCGCCCGAACCATAGCTCCAGGGGCCTAACCCCTGGTGCCTCAACACCAGCTCCCGGGGCCCAACCCTTGGGGGCCCCAACACCAGCTCCAAGGGCCCAAAACCTGAGCGCACGAACCATAGCTCCAGGGGCCTAACCCCTGGTGCCCCAACACCAGTTCCCGGGGCCTAACCCCTGGGGGCCCCAACCCCTGCTCCAGGGGCCCAACCCTTGGGGGCCCCAACACCAGCTCCAGGGGCCCAACCCCTGAGCGCCCGAAACATAGCTCCAGGGGTCTAATCCCTCGGGGCCCCAACACCAGCTCCAGGAGCCCAAACCCTGGGGACCCCAACACCAGCTCCAGGGTCCCAAACCCTGAGCGCCCGAACCATAGCTCCAGGGGCCTAAACCCTTGGGGGCCCCATCACCAGCTCCAAGGGCCCAACCCCTGAGCGCCCGAACAATACCTCCAGTGGCCTAACCCCTGGGGGCTCCAACACCAGTTCCACGGGCCCAACCCCTGAGCGCCCGAACCATAGCTCCAGGGGCCTAACACCTGGGGGCCCCTACTCCAGCTCCAAGGGCCCAACCCCTGAGCGCCCGAACCATAGCGCCAGGGGCCAAACCCCTGGCGCCCCAACACCAGCTCCAGGGGCCCAACCCCTGGGAGCCCCAACACCAGCTCCAGGGGCCCAACCCCAGAGCTCCCGAACCATAGCTCCATGCAGGAAATGCTCTATGCTTTACCCTGCGTGACCACATGGTGTCACTGTTGCTCCATGAGGGGAAATGCTGTGTGTATTACCCTGTGTGGCTACATGGTGTCACTGTTGCTCCATGCGGGGAAATGCTCTGTGCATTACCCTATGTGGCCACACGGTGTCATTCTTGCTCTATGCAGGAAATGCTCTGGGCGTTACCCTGCATGGCCACACAGTGTTACTGTTGCTCCATGCGTGAAATGCTCTGGGCATTACTGTGATGGAGTGGGGATTATCTGTGTGGGGGATGGGAGAACAGGGGGTGACTTTAGGTCAGGGGCCCCAACACGAGCTCCATAGGCCCAATCCCTGAGCGCCCCGAACCATAGCTCCAGGGGCCTAACCCCTGGGGGCCCGAACACCAGCTCCAAGGGCCCAACCCCTGAGCACCGGAACCATAGCTCCAGGGGCCTAACCCCGGGGGACCCCAACCGCAGCTCCAGGGGCCGAACCCCTCGGGGCCCCAAAACCAGCTCCAGGAGCCCAAACCCTGGGGGCCCCAACACCAGCTCCAGGGGCCCAATCCCAGAGCGCCCGAACCATAGCTCCAGGGGCCCAACCCCTGGGGGCCCCAACACCAGCTCCAGGGGCCCAACCCCTGAGCGCCCGAACCATAGCTCCAGGGGCCTAACCCCTGGGGCCCCAACACCAGCTCCAGGGTCCCAACCCCTGGGGGCCCCAACAACAGCTCCAGAGGCCCAACTCCTGAGCGCCCAAATCATAGCTCCAGGGGCCCAACATCTGAGCGCCCGAACCATTGCTTCAGAGGCCTAACCCCTAGGGGCCCCAACCCCAGCTCCAGGGGCCCAACCCCTGGGGGCCCCAACACCAGCTCCAGGGGCCCAACCACTGAGGCCCTCGACCCCAGCTCCACGGGCTCAACCCGTGAGCGCCCGAACCATAGCTCCGGTACCTAAGCCCTGGGGCCCCAACACCATCTCCAGGGGCCCAACCCCTGGGCGCCCCAACCCCAGCTCCAGGGGCCCAACCCCTGAGCGCCCGAACAATACCCCCAGGGGCCTAACCCCTGGGGACCCCAACACCAACTCCAGCGGCCCAACCACTGAGCGCTCGAACCATAGCTCCAGGGGCCTAACCCCTAGGGGCCCCCAACCCAGCTCCAAGGGACCAAAACCTGAGCGCCCGAACCATAGCTCCAGGGGCCTAACCCCTGGTGCCTCAACACCAGCTCCCGGGGCCCAACCCTTGGGGGCCCCAACACCAGCTCCAAGGGCCCAAAACCTGAGCGCACGAACCATAGCTCCAGGGGCCTAACACCTGGTGCCCCAACACCAGTTCCCGGGGCCTAACCCCTGGGGGCCCCAACCCCTGCTCCAGGGGCCCAACCCTTGGGGGCCCCAACACCAGCTCCAGGGGCCCAACCCCTGAGCGCCCGAAACATAGCTCCAGGGGTCTAATCCCTCGGGGCCCCAACACCAGCTCCAGGAGCCCAAACCCTGGGGACCCCAACACAAGCTCCAGGGGCCCAACACCTGGGGGCCCCAACACCAGCTCCAAGGGCCCAAAACCTGAGCGCCCGAACCATAGCGCCAGGGGCCTAACCCCTGGGGCCCCAACACCAGCTCCAGGGGCCCAACCCCTCGGAGCCCCAACACCAGCTCCAGGGTTCCAACCCCAGAGCTCCAGAACCATAGCTCCATGCAGGAAATGCTCTGTGCATTACCCTGCGGGACCACATGGTGTCACTGTTGCTCCATGCGGGGAAATGCTCTGTGTGTTACCCTGTGTGGCTACATGTTGTCACTGTTGCTCCATGCTGGGAAATGCTCTGTGCATTACCCTATGTGGCCACACAGTGTCACTCTTGCTCTATGCCGGAAATGCTCTGGGCGTTACCCTGCATGGCCACACAGTGTTACTGTTGCTCCATGCCTGAAATGCACTGGGCATTACTGTGATGGAGTGGGGACTCCCTGTGTGGGGGATGGGAGAGAAGGTGGTGACTTTAGGTCAGGGGCTCCAACACTAGCTCCAAGGGCCCAACGCCTGAGCGCCCGAACAATACCTCCAGGTGCCTAACCCCTGGGGGCCCGAACCCTAGTTCCAGGGGCCCAACTCCTGGGGCCCTCGACCCCAGCTCCAGGGGCCCAACCACTGAGCGCCCGAACCATAGCTCCATGGGCCCAATCCCTGAGCGCCCGAACCATAGCTCCAGGGGCCTAACCCCTAGGGGCCCGAACACCAGCTCCAAGGGCCCAACCCCTGAGCACCGGAACCATAGCTCCAGGGGCCTAACCCCGGGGGACCCCAACCGCAGCTCCAGGAGCCCAACCCCTCGGGGCCCCAACACCAGCTCCAGGAGCCCAAACCCTGGAGGCCCCAACACCAGCTTCAGGGGCCCAATCCCAGAGCGCCCGAACCATAGCTCCAGGGGCCCAGCCCCTGGGGTCCCAACACCAGCTGAGGGGTTCAACCCCTGAGCGGCCGATCCATTACTCCAGGGGCCTAACACCTGAGGGCCCCCACCCAAGCTCCAAGGGCCCAAACCCTGAGCGCCCGAACCATAGCTCCAGGGGCCTAACCCCTGGGGGCCCCTACCCCAGCTCCAGGGGCCTAAATCCCGGGGTTCCCAAACCCCAGCTCCAGGGGCCCAACCCCTGGGGCCCTTGACCCCAGCTCCACGGGCCCAACCCCTGAGCTCCCGAACCATACCTCCAGGGGCCCAACCCCTGAGCGCCCGTACCATAGCTCCAGGGGCCTAACCCCTGGGGCCCCAACACCAGCTCCAGGGGCCCAACCAATTGGGGCCCCAACACCAGCTCCAGGAGCCCAACCCCTGAGCGCCCGAACCAAAGCTCCAGGGGCCTAAACCCTGGGGGCCCCGGGGCCCAAACCCTGGGGGACCAAACACCAGCTCCAGCGGCCCAACCCCTGAGCGCCCGAACCATAGCTCCAGGGGCCTAACCCCTGGGGCCCCAAAAACCAGCTCCAGGGGCCCAACCCCTGGGGGCCCCAACACCAGCTCCAGGGTCCCAAACCCTGAGCGCCCGAACCATAGCTCCAGGGGCCTAAACCCTTGGGGGCCCCATCACCAGCTCCAAGGGCCCAACCCCTGAGCGCCCGAACAATACCTCAAGTGGCCTAACCCCTGGGGGCTCCAACACCAGTTCCACGGGCCCAACCCCTGAGCGCCCGAACCATAGCTCCAGGGGCCTAACACCTGGGGGCCCTCACTCCAGCTCCAAGGGCCCAACCCCTGAGCGCCCGAACCATAGCGCCAGGGGCCAAACCCCTGGCGCCCCAACACCAGCTCCAGGGGCTCAACCCCTGGGAGCCCCAACACGAGCTCCAGGGGCCCAACCCCAGAGCTCCCGAACCATAGCTCCATGCAGGAAATGCTCTATGCTTTACCCTGCGTGACCACATGGTGTCACTGTTGCTCCATGAGGGGAAATGCTGTGTGTATTACCCTGTGTGGCTACATGGTGTCACTGTTGCTCCATGCGGGGAAATGCTCTGTGCATTACCCTATGTGGCCACACGGTGTCATTCTTGCTCTATGCAGGAAATGCTCTGGGCATTACCCTGCATGGCCACACAGTGTTACTGTTGCTCCATGCGTGAAATGCTCTGGGCATTACTGTGATGGAGTGGGGATTATCTGTGTGGGGGATGGGAGAACAGGGGGTGACTTTAGGTCAGGGGCCCCAACACGAGCTCCATAGGCCCAATCCCTGAGCGCCCGAACCATAGCTCCAGGGGCCTAACCCCTGGGGGCCCGAACACCAGCTCCAAGGGCCCAACCCCTGAGCACCGGAACCATAGCTCCAGGGGCCTAACCCCGGGGGACCCCAACCGCAGCTCCAGGGGCCGAACCCCTCGGGGCCCCAAAACCAGCTCCAGGAGCCCAAACCCTGGGGGCCCCAACACCAGCTCCAGGGGCCCAATCCCAGAGCGCCCGAACCATAGCTCCAGGGGCCCAACCCCTGGGGGCCCCAACACCAGCTCCAGGGGCCCAACCCCTGAGCGCCCGAACCATAGCTCCAGGGGCCTAACCCCTGGGGCCCCAACACCAGCTCCAGGGTCCCAACCCCAGGGGGCCCCAACAACAGCTCCAGAGGCCCAACTCCTGAGCGCCCAAATCATAGCTCCAGGGGCCCAACCCCTGGGGGCCCCAACACCAGCTCCAGGGGCCCAACATCTGAGCGCCCGAACCATTGCTTCAGAGGCCTAACCCCTAGGGGCCCCAACCCCAGCTCCAGGGGCCCAACCCCTGGGGGCCCCAACACCAGCTCCAGGGGCCCAACCACTGAGGCCCTCGACCCCAGCTCCACGGGCTCAACCCGTGAGCGCCCGAACCATAGCTCCGGTGCCTAAGCCCTGGGGCCCCAACACCATCTCCAGGGGCCCAACCCCTGAGCACCGGAACCATAGCTCCAGGGGCCTAACCCCGGGGGACCCCAACCGCAGCTCCAGGGGCCGAACCCCTCGGGGCCCCAAAACCAGCTCCAGGAGCCCAAACCCTGGGGGCCCCAACACCAGCTCCAGGGGCCCAATCCCAGAGCGCCCGAACCATAGCTCCAGGGGCCCAACCCCTGGGGGCCCCAACACCAGCTCCAGGGGCCCAACCCCTGAGCGCCCGAACCATAGCTCCAGGGGCCTAACCCCTGGGGCCCCAACACCAGCTCCAGGGTCCCAACCCCAGGGGGCCCCAACAACAGCTCCAGAGGCCCAACTCCTGAGCGCCCAAATCATAGCTCCAGGGGCCCAACCCCTGGGGGCCCCAACACCAGCTCCAGGGGCCCAACATCTGAGCGCCCGAACCATTGCTTCAGAGGCCTAACCCCTAGGGGCCCCAACCCCAGCTCCAGGGGCCCCAACCCCGGGGGGCCCCAACACCAGCTCCAGGGGCCCAACCACTGAGGCCCTCGACCCCAGCTCCACGGGCTCAACCCGTGAGCGCCCGAACCATAGCTCCGGTGCCTAAGCCCTGGGGCCCCAACACCATCTCCAGGGGCCCAACCCCTGGGCGCCCCAACCCCAGCTCCAGGGGCCCAACCCCTGAGCGCCCGAACAATACCCCCAGGGGCCTAACCCCTGGGGACCCCAACACCAACTCCAGGGGCCCAACCACTGAGCGCTCGAACCATAGCTCCAGGGGCCTAACCCCTAGGGGCCCCCAACCCAGCTCCAAGGGACCAAAACCTGAGCGCCTGAACCATAGCTCCAGGGGCCTAACCCCTGGTGCCTCAACACCAGCTCCCGGGGCCCAACCCTTGGGGGCCCCAACACCAGCTCCAAGGGCCCAAAACCTGAGCGCACGAACCATAGCTCCAGGGGCCTAACCCCTGGTGCCCCAACACCAGTTCCCGGGGCCTAACCCCTGGGGGCCCCAACCCCTGCTCCAGGGGCCCAACCCTTGGGGGCTCCAACACCAGCTCCAGGGGCCCAACCCCTGAGCGCCCGAAACATAGCTCCAGGGGTCTAATCCCTTGGGGGCCCAAACCCAGATCCAGGGGCCCAACCCCTGGGGGCCCCAACCCCATCTCCAGGGGCACAACCCCTGGGGCCCTCGACCCCAGCTCCAGAGGCCCAACCCCTGAGCGCCCGAACCATAGCTCCAGGGGCCTAACCCCTGGGGGCCCCAACCCCAGCTCCAGGGGACTGACCCCTGGTGGCCCGAACCCCAGCTCAAGGGGCCCAACCCCTAGGGCCCTCGACCCCAACTCCAGGGGCCCAAACCCTGAGCGCCCGAACCATAGCTCCAGGGGCCCAACCCCTGAGCACCCGAACAATAGCTCCAGGGGCCTAACCCCTGGGGCCCCAACACCAGCTTCAGGGGCCCAATCCCTGGGGGCCCCAACACCAGCTCCAGGGGTCCAACCCCTGAGAGCCCGAACCATAGCTCCAGGGGCCTAACCCCTGGGCGCCCCAACCCCAGCTCCAGGGGCCCAACCCCTGAGCACCCGAACAATACCCCCAGAGGCTTAACCCCTGGTGCCCCAACACCAGCTCCCGGGGCCTAACCCCTGGGGGCCCCAACACCAGCTCCAGGGGCCCAAGCCCTGAGCGCCCGAACAATACCTCAAGGGGCCTAACCCCTGGGGACCCCAAGACCAGATCCAGGGGCCCAACCCCTGAGCGCCTGAAACATAGCTCTAGGGGCCTAAACCATGGGGGCCCCCACACCAGCTCCAAGGGCCTAACCCCTGAGCGCCCGAACCATAGCTCCAGGTGCCTAACCCCCGGGGGCCCCAACCCCAGCTCTAGGGGCTCAACCCCTGGGGCCCTCGACCCCAGCTCCAGGGGCCCAACCCATGAGCGCCCGAACCATAGCTCCAGGGGCCTAACCCCTGGGGCCCCAAAAACAGCTCCAGTGGTCCAGTCCCTGGGGGCCCCAACACCAGCTCCAAGGCCCAACCCCTGAGCGCCCGAACCATAGCTCCAGGGGCCCAACCCCTGAGCGCCTGAACCATTGCTCCAGGGGCCTAACCCCTGGGACCCCAACACCAGCTTGAAGAGCTCAACCCCTTGGGGCCCCAGCACCACCTCCGGGGGCCGAAACCCTGAGCGCACGAACCAAAGCTCCAGGGGACTAACCACTGGGGGCCCCAAAACCAGCTCGAAGGGTACAACCCCTGAGCGCCCGAACAATACCTCCAGAGGCCTAACCCCTGGGGGCCCCAACACCAGCTCCACAGGCCCAACCCCTGAGTGCCCGAACCATAGCTCCAGGGGCCTAACCCCTGAGCGCCCGAACCATAGCTCCATGCAGGAAATGCTCTGTGCATTACCCTGCGTGACCACATGGTGTCACTGTTGCTCCATGCGGGGAAATGCTCTGTGTATTACCCTTTGTGGCTACATGGTGTCACTGTTGCTCCATGCGGGAAAATGCTCTGTGCATTACCCTATGTGGCCACACGGTGTCATTCTTGCTCCATGCAGGAAATGCTCTGGGCATTACCCTGCATGGCCACACAGTGTTACTGTTGCTCCATGCGTGAAATGCTCTGGGCATTACTGTGATGGAGTGGGGATTATCTGTGTGGGGGATGGGAGAGCAGGGGGTGACTTTAGGTCAGGGGCCCCAACACCAGCTCCATGGGCCCATCCCTGAGCGCCCGAACCATAGCTCCAGGGGCCTAACCCCTGGGGGCCCGAACACCAGCTCCAAGGGCCCAACCCCTGAGCACCAGAACCATAGCTCCAGGGGCCTAACCCCGGGGGACCCCAACCGCAGCTCCAGGGGCCCAACCCCTCGGGGCCCCAACACCAGCTCCAGGAGCCCAAACCCTGGGGGCCCCAACACCAGCTCCAGGGGCCCAATCCCAGAGCGCCCGAACCATAGCTCCAGGGGCCTAACCCCTGGGGCCCCAACACCAGCTCCAGGGACCCAACCCCTGGGGGCCCCAACAACAGCTCCAGAGGCCCAACTCCTGAGCGCCCAAATCATAGCTCCAGGGGCCCAACCCCTGGGGGCCCCAACACCAGCTCCAGGGGCCCAACATCTGAGCGCCCGAACCATTGCTTCAGAGGCCTAACCCCTAGGGGCCCCAACCCCAGCTCCAGGGGCCCAACCCCTGGGGGCCCCAACACCAGCTCCAGGGGCCCAACCCCTGAGCGCCCGAACCATAGCTCCAGGGGCCTAACCCCTGGGGCCCCAACACCAGCTCCAGGGACCCAACCCCTGGGGGCCCCAACAACAGCTCCAGAGGCCCAACTCCTGAGCGCCCAAATCGTAGCTCCAGGGGCCCAACCCCTGGGGGCCCCAACACCAGCTCCAGGGGCCCAACATCTGAGCGCCCGAACCATTGCTTCAGAGGCCTAACCCCTAGGGGCCCCAACCCCAGCTCCAGGGGCCCAACCCCTGGGGGCCCCAACACCAGCTCCAGGGGCGCAACCACTGAGGCCCTCGACCCCAGCTCCACGGGCTCAACCCGTGAGCGCCCGAACCATAGCTCCGGTGCCTAAGCCCTGGGGCCCCAACACCATCTCCACGGGCCCAACCCCTGGGCGCCCCAACCCCAGCTCCAGGGGCCCAACCCCTGAGCGCCCGAACAATACCACCAGGGGCCTAACCCCTGGGGACCCCAACACCAGCTCCAGGGGCCCAACCACTGAGCGCTCGAACCATAGCTCCAGGGGCCTAACCCCTAGGGGCCCCCAACCCAGCTCCAAGGGCCCAAAACCTGAGCGCCCGAACCATAGCTCCAGGGGCCTAACCCCTGGTGCCTCTGACATAACCTTAGTCCCAGATTTAGACCTTAGCGTCCAAAATATGGGGGTTAGCATGAAAACCTCCAAGCTTAGTTACCAGCTTGGACCTGGTACCTGCTGCCACCACCCAAAAAATTAGAGTGTTTTGGGGCACTCTGGTCCCTCTGAAAAACCTTCCCTGGGGACCCCAAGACCCAAATCCCTTGAGTCTCACAACAAAGGGAAATAATCCTTTTTCCCTTCCCCCCTCCAGGTGCTCCTGGAGAGATACACAGACACAAGCTCTGTGAAACTACACAGAGAGACTCCCCTTCTCTGTTCCCAATCCTGGAAACAAAAAAGTACTTTCCTATTCCCCCAGAGGGAATGCAAAATCAGGCTAGCAATCCAACACACAGATCTCCCCGATTTCTTCCTCCCACCAATTCCCTGGTGAGTACAGACTCAATTTCCCTGAAGTAAAGAAAAACCCCAACAGGTCTTAAAAGAAAGCTTTATATAAAAAGAAAGAAAAATACATACAAATGTTCTCTCTGTATTTAGATGATACAACACAGGGTCAATTGCTTAAAAGAATATTGAATAAACAGCCTTATTCAAAAAGAATACAAATCAAAGCACTCCAGCACTTATATTCATGCAAATACCAAAGAAAAGAAACCATAGAACTTACTATCTGATCTCTTTGTCCTTACACTTAGAAACAGAAAATTAGAAAGTAGAACTACTTCTCCAAAGCTCAGAGAAAGCAGGCAGGCAGACAAACGACAAAAGACTCAGACACTCAATTCCCTCCACCCAAAGTTGAAAAAATCCGGTATCCTGATTGGTCCTCTGGTCAGGTGTTTCAGGTGAAAGAGACATTAACCCTTAGCTATCTGTTTATGACAGCCTCAACACCAGCTCCCGGGACCCAACCCTTGGGGGCCCCAACACCAGCTCCAAGGGCCCAAAACCTGAGCGCACGAACCATAGCTCCAGGGGCCTAACCCCTGGTGCCCCAACACCAGCTCCCGGGGCCTAACCCCTGGGGGCCCCAACCCCTGCTCCAGGGGCCCAACCCTTGGGGGCCCCAACACCAGCTCCAGGGGCCCAACCCCTGAGCGCCCGAATCATAGCTCCAGGGGTCTAATCCCTTGGGGGCCCAAACCCAGATCCAGAGCCCAACCCCTGGGGGCCCCAACCCCAGCTCCAGGGGCCCAACCCCTGGGGCCCTCGACCCCAGCTCCAGAGGCCCAACCCCTGAGCGCCCGAACCGTAGCTCCAGGAGCCTAACCCCTGGGGGCTCCCACCCCAGCTCCAAGGGCCGAACCCCTGAGCGCCCAAACCATAGCTCCAGGGGTCTAACCCCTGGGGGCCCCAACCCCAGCTCCAGGGGACTGACCCCTGGTGGCCCGAACCCCAGCTCAAGGGGCCGAACCCCTAGGGCCCTCGACCCCAACTCCAGGGGCCCAAACCCTGAGCGCCCGAACCATAGCTCCAGGGGCCCAACCCCTGAGCACCCGAACAATAGCTCCAGGGGCCTAACCCCTGGGGTCCCAACACCAGCTTCAGGGGCCCAGCCCCAGGGGGCCCCAACACCAGCTGCAGAGGTCCAACCCCTGAGAGCCCGAACCATAGCTCCAGGGGCCTAA